>NW_011495072.1:8374849-8416075 GCF_000754665.1 Bison bison bison | reverse complement strand
TCTAAATGTTTACCCAACAGCAAGTGTTGCTTCGTGCTGGGTCTGTCCTTGGCAGAGACTGATGGGCTCTGACTTCAGCACCCTGGAGAGCAGACTCCATGCTATACACAGTGATTGAACAAGAACTATGTAATTGCAGTAATCATTCCCAGTGAAAAGGAGGAAGAATAAAAGACACACAGCAGTTCCTGAAATGCAACACATTCCTAAATCCCACTGGGCAAACATTTTGAAATCTCATAATAGTACAAGTCCCACCAAAACTTAATGCGCTTACATTTGATTTGCTTCTAGTCAGTTGCTGGTCAGTTGAATGTGAGAATAATCACGTGTAAAATTTCCAGCTCTGCATTACTTTTACATATGCTTCTCTCTCTCTCCCCTCCTTCCTCCCTCTCTCCTCTGTATCTCAATTTAATGATAGCTATCTAGAGTCTATCAGCTGTAAAAGAATGTGTCCCTAACATTAAGAATAGTGCCTTGCACCTGGTAAGTGCTCAATAAACACGTATTGAATGAAATATTTAAGGGAAGTGCAACCAACATCTCCAATTTATCTTGAAATGCATCCAAAAATTTGAGTGGTTCTTAAAATGAGCAAGGATCTGAATCACCCGGTTTGTTAAAAACATATTGTTGAGCCCACCTCCAGAGTTTCTGATTCACTTGGTCTGTAGTCTGGGGTGGGAGCTGAGTTGGTTTAATGAATTGCCAGAATGGAAAAATCAATGATTATTCACTGATGCAAGCATTTTCCAATGCTAATGACAGAAATTGGGTTGTGGGTATACAGGTGTTCAACTTCAATGTATGTTCAAAGTTTCCACCATAAAATGCTGGGGGGAAATTATTGTGTATGTCCCTAGTGTCTAGGGCTTCCCTGAAGGCTCAGATGGTAAAGAACCTGCCTGCAATACCAGAGACCTGGGTTTGATCCCTGGGTTGGGAAGATCCCCTGGAAGAGGGCATGGCAAGCCATAACCAGTATTCTTGCCTGGAGAATCCCCATGGAGAAAGAAGCCTGGCAGGCTACATTCCATAGGCTCACAAAGAGTTTGACACAACTGAGTGACTAAGCACAGCACAGCTGTGACAGACTTTATTTCTTGGGCTCCAAAATCACTGAATATGGTGACTGCAGACACAAAATTAAAAGATGCTTGCTCCTTGAAAGAAAAGCTATGACAAACCTAAACAGCATATTAAATAGCAGAGACATTACTTTGCCAACAAAAGTCTGTCTAGTCAAAGCTATGGTTTTTCCAGTAGTCATGTATGGATGTGAGAGTTGGACCATAAAGAAGGCTGAGCACCGAAGAATTGATGCTTTTGAGCCGTGGTGTTGGAGAAGACTCTTGAGACTTTCTTGAACTGCAAGGAGATCAAACCAGTCAATCCCAAAGGAAATCGGTCCTGAATATTCATTGGAAGGACTGATGCTGAAGCTGAAACTCAATACTTTGGCCACCTGATGTGAAAAACTGACTCATTGGAAAACACCCTGATGCTGGGAAAGATTGAAGGCAGGAAGAGAAAGGGATGACAGAGGATGAGATGGTTGGATGGCATCACCGACTCAATGGACGTGAGTTTGAGTAAACTCCAGGAGTTGTTGATGGACAGGGAGGCTTGGGGTGCTGCAGTCCATGAATTCACAAAGAGTCAGACGTGACTGAGCAACTGAACAACAACAACCCTAGTGTCTGAGTACTTTGCTTTAAAGAACATATAGTAATTTATAGGTTTGACCTGTGTGTTCATTCTCTCTCTCTCTTTCTCTCTCTCTTTTTTCCTTAGAAAAGAGAGACCACTAAGGGAGGCTGAAAATGTTGACCATTGGATGTCCCAGACATTAACTAATTAATTTATCATGCTGGGAGCAGCTCTCTTCTGGTACCCTGGCTACCAGGGACCTGGAGTGGGTGTGGGCTCCTCCATGGGTGGAGAAAGAAGCCCTCCAGAAACTGCCTCCCTCAGGGATCAAACATCAGATAGTTGTCACTCTAAGGGCAAGAAGAAGGGAGAGGTTGAAAAAGAGTAGTCACTCTTTCCCAGGAGGAGTCTTAAGCTGGAGAGAAAGAAAATACATTGTGTGCTCAGCCATCAAAGGGCAGGATGCAGCCCCATGTCAGCCCTGAGTCCACACCCTCCCTGCCTCCAGCTTTCCCAAGAACTGCATCCCTTTCCTCTGCATATGCCACAGGACCCAGGAGATGGGTTGCATTACAAACTGTGAACCTCAATAGGACACAGTCTATGTCATATTAGGAATGGAGCAAATTCTCAGGCTGGAGATGTCTCCAGCCTGAGATGTTTCTACAGAAGATCAATGAACATGATCCCAAATATCTGTTTTGTTTTTCCCCTCCAAGAGAACTGTGGCTTTAGATAACAACAAAAAAGACTTGGACTAGATACAAGAAGGGTTTCCCTAGTAGCTCAGATGGTAAAGCATCCGCTTACAATGCAGGAGACCCGGTTTTGATCCCTGGGTTGGGAAGATCCTCTGGAGAAGGAAATGGCAATCCACTCCAATTCTTGCTTGGAGACCTGGCGGGCTACCGTCCACGGGGTCGCAAAAAGTCAGACATGACTAAGCAGCAAACACACACACAGATATAAGGATGACCTGTCCCCATGCCTGGGTGGACCACATACTGGAAAAGAAATCTATGGCATCCCCTTTTATAAAGGTCCTCAAGCAACAGCTTTATATGAGCGTGCTTCTTCCAAAGAAAACCAGCAATTTTCAGACTGTAATTTTTGCAGTTTATTAGAAGATGGCTTGAGTGGAACAACCAGGAGGCTGTGTAGGGGTGTGGAGATGGCCTTAGGGCCTAGCAGCATGGGTTTTAGCTCAGCTACTTGGAAAGGGTATTTTCTCCCCACCGCTGTGTCCTGTTGCTGTGTCTCCTCCCACACCTCCCCTTCGGCCTACCATGGCCACAGGCCCCCAGGGCAGCTTGGACTGTGAGAAAGGAAAGCAAAGCCAAGGCTTGCCCTGCAGCACTCAGGAAAGCCCAAGTGGTTCTCTGTCATCCTTTTTCTCTGGTGCATTTTTAATTAGCTTAATGAAGCCCTCCTACTTGTGGGTTAAAAAAAAAAAAAAAAGGAGATGAGGAGCAAGGAGACGGGAAAAAAATAATACTGTGGGACTATGCAACCATGATGACTCAGGCTTCAGGCTTGGCTGTTGTGTTGTACCCTGGGAGATGGGGGTGAGGGTAGGGGGCTGGTTTGGGAGGAGCAACCTGTCCCTTTCATCATCCTATAAAGCATCTCAGAGGCCACTGGGAAAGAAGTCACACCCCTGCTCTGCCAGTGGCTCTGGACCTGGCCTCTCTCTCAGAGCCAGCTCCACTGGCAAAGCAAACCCAAAGCTTGTTCCTAAGGATAGCCATGGTGTCCCATTAGTCTTAAAACCCTGGTATCTACATGCAGCTTGGCACACCATAGGAGCTCAGTAAATGCTGAATACTTTTGTGTGTGAATGTATAATGGTTTCTTACTCATCCACTCTTCCCTCATGTCACTTGCCCCACCTCGCTGGTAGGGGCAGGCTCTGGCCAGGGAGATGGCAGAGACATCAGTGTCTGAGTGCTTAACACTCTCCTCACAGAGCTGTCACTCTGGCACCAACGTGGTCTCCCTACAGAGTGAGCCCCACATACATTTTTCTCCTCTGAATTCTCCAGGAAGATATATTGATCCAGTCCAGGTGACATCAATAGACCCAGGTAACTGAATAAAGCTTCCGGAGTTTGCCTTGAAATATGTATGATTTAGCTTCAAGACACCAACTGATAGCTTCGCCACCCTTCCCTCCCTTACCCTCCATGCACTGTACCATTAAACACCATCCTCATCTCAGCCCTGCTCTCTGCTTCCCACCCAGGCACTTCCTGTGCAGTCCCAGGATGACATGAAGAGGCCGTGGTAGAAATTAGAGGTGAGGGCAAGAAGAGATGCATGTGACTCCATCCCATGTCCCAAAGCAAACCTTGTTAACTTCTTGATACCAATGGCCCAGGGTCACCAGTGATCCATTTCCTTCACAGGCTGGTGGGTGCACCTTGCCATCATCCTTGGAGAAGCCCCACTTCTCTGTGCCTCCTCGGGAAAGCTCATCACAGTTTCCACTGGGGACAAGGAATGGTGCTGACATGAGCTCTGAGTGGTGGTTTGGCTCTCCAGGGCGCTTACCCAGCCCCCGCTGTGTTTCCTGGAGCTTCTTTATTTTCCCTCCTGGAGGATCCACAGGATGTAGGTTCACATTGGCCACTCGGCCACCCATGAGCCCTGTGATCTAAGGCAATGTTCTGTGCTACAGACTCCTGCCTGAAAAATGGAATTAGTAATACCTTTCTCATAGGGGCAGTGTAAGAATTAACTGAGCTAATATACATGATGTGTTTTAGTCTATTTCCTGGAATGCTGCATTAGTCATAAAAAATAACAGCTTCTCTCTATGGAGCACTTATTATGCATTAGGCAGTGCTTACATTAATCACCCCAATCCTCATGACCACCCTATGAGATAAGTACAGTTATCAGAGCCATTGCACAGATGTGGAATCTGAGATACACTGAAGCTAAGTAACTTGCCCGAATCCCACAGACAGGAAGTGACAGAGCTGGGATTTGAACCCAAGTCTGTTTGATTCCAGGGCTTGTGGCTACACAGATGTCTCATTCAATGAGCATCACTTCCCTTCTCCCTTCCTAACCACCTCTCCCAGCTACCCTTCACTATGAATTCTTTGTTAGGATACAAAAATGGAGAGCAGAGATGGCAAACTTTTTCTTTAAAGGGAAAAACTGTAAGCATTTTCAAGCTCTATGGGCCATACAGTCTGTCACACTACTTGACTCAGCCTGTGTAGTGTGAAAGCAGATACAAACAATAGGTAAATGAATGGGTATGGCTGTGTTCCAATAAAACTTTATTGACAAAAACAGGTGACTATTTTGCCCAAGGGTTGTATTTTGGCAGACCCTGCTCTAGAGGAATAGCATAGCTCTGGGAAAAAAAGACTTTAAATGAGAGTATTTGGCAAACAGCTAGTGCTCAATAAGTATGTGTGGGTTGATCTAGAGGTCATTTTGTCCTTTTCCTTGAATCTAGGCAGTAGCACTAATAAACAGTTCTCCAATTACAGTTTCATAGAAAACCTGATTCCACTCTTACCTGTATTGTCTGGTCTTGGGTTTAATTTATGGCAGGAAGGCTCCCTCCTACTTTGGTTCATCTGTGAATTGAGTTTTTTTTTTCTACTGAGAACTAACAATCTATGCATTAGGTCCAAATGTGCCCCCTCTCCCTGCGCTGGATAACTACTCACCAAGAGACAAGGCCACTCTCCTCGTGAAACCACTGCACCTATGACAGAGGATTCTGTTCTGCCCAGGATGGGAAAGGCCTACTTCTTCCTCCCTGGGCAATTGGGCCACACACCACTGGAGGGGAAACTCCACCTAACACCACTGAGAAAAACGCGAGTGCCTGATACTAAGGCAAAGACGAGCTTTCTTGGCCTCCTTCCAGAGGTGAGAAGCCCACCTTGGGTGGAGTAGTTTCCTCATAGAAAGTGCCCATGTGATCAAAGAATTGCCACTGCAGGAGGAACTTGAGGGACAGCCAACTGGGGAGCAGCAAAGGGGCACTTCCCCTCTCCTGCATCTGTCACCACTGGGGCCCAGCCTGCAAGAGACAGAGAGGACATATTTTGAGCTGATTTGTTTTCATTTGTATTTATTGGTTTGTGGGCATGGGATTTTTGAAATGCCCATATGGTCCCTAACACAGGTTTCAGCAAAAAATCCAATCTTGGAGTTGAAACAAAGCCAAAATTAAATAGCCGGATCCACGAAATCTGTCACCCACAGTTCTGAGTGCTCTGGGAAGGGCAAGAGGCAGGAGAGAACTGGGATTCTGACCCCCAGGAGCCTAACCAACTGAGCCAGCTCAAGAAGTGAGGCTGCTTCTTTGGCCCCCTCAAATCTTCACTTTCTCCCTCCTATTTCTTTCTGGATCCAGCCTCTGCTCCTGATCCCTCATATGGGCTTTCCCCAAGGCCAGTGGCTCCAGAGGGAGCCCAAACCATTGCAACATCATGGCCTTTGCCCTCCGGGGCAGGGTTAGTAACAGAGGGCGGTTGTTGTTCAGTCACTCAGTTGTGTCTGACCCTGTGACCCCATAAACAGCAGCTTACCAGGTTTCCCTGACCTTCACTATCTCTGGGAGTTTGCTCAAACTCATGTCCATTGAGTTGATGATGCCATCCAACCATCTCATCTTCTGTTGCCCGCTTTTCCTCCTGCCCTCAATCTTTCCCAGCATCAGGGTCTTTTCCAATGAGTTGGTTCTCTGCATCAGGTAACTAAAGTATTGGAGTTTCAGCTTTAGCATCAGTCCTTCCAATGAATATTTAGGATTGATTTCCTTTAGGATTTACTGGTTTGATCTCCTGCAGTCCAAGGGACTCTAGAGAGTCTTCTCCAGCACCACAATTTGAAAGCATCGATTCTTTGGTGCTCAACCTTCTTTATGGTCCGATTTTCACATCCATACATGACTACTGGAAAAACCATAGCTTTGACTAGATGGACCTTTGTCAGCAAAGTACTGTCTCTGCTTTTGAATATGCTGTCTAGTTTGGTCATAGCTTTTCTTCCAAAAAGGACAGTGGAGCTGCAGGTATTTGTGCAATATTAGTGATTTCCACTGCTTGGGGCATTTCTGACACAGGCCACAGTCACCGTCTGGAGTGTGCTGAATCTCCATGACAAAGAGAGTACCTATCCCTTCCCACACTGACCTCCCTCTCCCCTCCCTCAGAAAACTTAACCTTTGACACACATTCTCTCCAGTCCCACTGCTTGCAACTTTGTTATCTATCATCTTAAATTCTTCTCCAAAGACTCTGGAATTCCAGGTGAGATATTTCAAATCCTGAAAGATAATGCTGTTAAAGTGCTTCACTCAATATGTCAGCAGATTTGGAAAACTCAGCAGTGGCCACAGGACTGGAAAAGATCAGCTTTTATTCCAATCCCAAAGAAAGGCAATGCCAAGGAATGTTCTAACTACCACACAATTGCACTCATCTCACACACTAGCAAAGTAATGCTCAAAATTCTCCAAGCCAAGCTTCAACAGTACATGAACCCTGAACTTTCAGATGTTCAGGCTGGATTTAGAAAAGCCAGAGGAACCAGAGATCAAATTGCCAACATCTGTTGGATCATCAATAAGCAAGAGAGTTTCAGTAAAACATCTACTTCTGCTTTATTTATTGACTATGCCAAAGCCTTTGACTGTGTGGATCACAACAAACTGGAAAATTCTGAAAGAGATGGGAATACCAGACCACCTTACCTGCCTCCTGAGAAATCTGTATGCAGGTCAAGAAGCAGCAGTTAGAACTGGACATGGAACAACAGACTGGTTCCAAATAGGAAAAGGAGTACGTCAAGGATGTATATTGTCACCCTGCTTATTTAACTTATAGGCAGAGAACATCATGAGAAATGCTGGTCTGGAGGAAGCACAAGCTGGGATCAGGATTGCCGGGAGAAATATCAATAACCTCAGATATGCAGATGACACCACCCTTATGGCAGAAAGTGAAGAACTAAAGAGCCTCTTGATGAAAGTGAAAGAGGAGAGTGAAAAAGTTGGCTTAAAGCTCAGCATTCAGAAAACAAAGATCATGGCATCCAGTCACATCACTTCATGGCAAATAGATGGAGAAACAGTGGAAACAGTGTCAGACTTTATTTTGGGGGGCTCCAAAATCACCGCAGATGGTGACTGCAGCCATGAAATTAAAAGACACTTGCTTCTTGGAAGAAAAGCTATGACAAACCTAGACAGCTTATTAAAAAGCAGGGACATTACCTTGCCAACAAAGTTCCATCTAGTTAAAGCTATGGTTTTTCCGGTAGTCATGTACTAATGTGAGAGTCAGACTATAAAGAAAGCTAAGCACAGAAAAATTGACGCTTTTGAATTGTGGTGTTGGAGAAGACTCTTGAGAGTCCCATGGACTGCAAAGAGATTCAACCAGTTCATCCTAAAGGAAGCTAGCCCTGAATATTCACTGGAAGGACCGATGCTGAAGCTGAAGCTCCAATACTTTGGCCACCTGATTCGAGGAACTGACTCACTGGAAAAGACCCTGATGCTGGGAAAGATTGAAGGCTGGAGGAGAAGGGGATGACAGAGGATGAGATGGTTGGATGGCATCATCAAGTCAATGGATGTGAGTTGGAGCAAGCTCTGGGAGATGGTGAAGTTCATGGGGTGACAAAGAGTTGGACAGGACTTAGTGACTGAACTGACTGACTGAAAAACTCCAAATGTCCCCTCCTTAATTATAAAGGAACCTCCTTGGGGTTAGGGCTTGAGATTCTCGGAATAATCAGTTCAGTTCAGTTCAGTCACTCAGTCGTGCCTGACTCTTTGCGACCCCATGGACTGCAGCACACCAGGCTTCCTTGTCCGTCACCAACTCTCTGAACTTGCTCAAACTCACATCCATCGAGTCAGTGATGCCACCCAACCATCTCATCCTCTGTCATCCCTGTCTCCTCCCATCTTCAATATTTCACTGAAGGGTCTTTTCCAGTGCATCAGGGTCTTTTCCAATGAGTCCATTCTTCTAATGAGTTGGGTCTTTTCTAATGAGTCAGGCCAAAGTATTGGAGTTTCAGCTTCAGCATCAGTCCTTCCAATGAATATTCAGGACTGGATTCCTTTAGGATGGACTGGTTGATCTCCTTGCAGTCCAAGGGACTCTCAAGAGTCTTCTGCAACACCACAGTTCAAAGCATCAGTTCTCTGGCACTCAACTTCTTTATGGTCCAGCTCTCACATCCATACATGACCACTGGAAAAACCATAGCTTTGACTGGATGGACCTCAGAATAATGACCATATCTTAAAATGTTGACTAAACAATAAGCCATTCTTGGCTTGACAATTGACAGCATTCTGTGTCTGGGCTGTGGAGGACAAGGTTGTGTTCATTCCCCTCTCCCAGCCCTTGTAGGCACATTCCCTACATCTAGAATACCTGCCCCCACCACCAAGCTCCCCAAGACTCATGTCTTTATACCAGTCAAGTTTCAGCTCAAACACCATTTCCAGGGAAGCCTTCTTTGTCATTCAAGCCAAAGTAATCCCAACGCTGTTCAAGAAACAGTACATGAATGAATGATCTCCATTTTGCAGATAAGGACACTAAGGCTCACAGTGATTAAAAATTACTTACTCAAGGTCCAAGAGCTCATCAAAGAGTTCCTCAGAGGCACGAACTAAGGCCTTCTGATGACAGAATGCCAGAAATCTTCTATTTCTTCTGCACCACAGTGCACTTTGGCAATTGTAATTTTTTAGTCAACATTCATCTACCCAGTACTCTGTAAGTTTCAGGAGGACAGAGTCTGCGTGCCAGGTTCGTTGTGTGTGCATGCATGCTGAGTCACTTCAGTTGTGTTGCGACTCTGCGACCTTCTGGATTGCAGCCCACCAGGCTCCTCTGGCCATAGGCTTCTCCAGGCAAGAATACTGGAGTGGGTTGCCATGCCCTCTTCCAGGGGATCTTCTGGACCCAGAGATCGAATCCATGTCTCTTACATCTCCTGCATTGGCAGGCAGGTTCTTTATCACTAGCACAACCTGTAACTAAGCTATCTAGTACAGGGCATCAATATCAAGTGTACTAACAATCATACAATAGAGTAATATAGACTAATCAATTAATTGGCATCTAATTGGGTCTCAATAAATATTTTTTAATAGACTGAGAGCACTGATGCAGATGCAGAAGTTTTGAGCCTTCATTTACTCTCATCCTCTTTCTTTGAGTGGTAAAATGGCATTTCCCTGGAATGTGCTCTGGTTTCCAGGAGCTACTGCAATGCTAGAGAAGTTTCTTTGAAAACATGGAGCAAGAACAGGGAAATTGAATAGCTAACATGAATAGTTTTGTGCCAAGTTATAAATATCAGCTAATTACAGCACAACTCTGGTCCTTTGGGATCTTCCATCTAGCATGAATTTCCTTCACTCAGGAATCAACATTCAGACTGCTCTCCTCCCCAACTCCTCCATTCCCAGGGTGGATCAGGAGCATCAGGGACTGTTGGCTCATCTCAAGATAGAGAGTTTTATGGCTGGGAGCAGAAATGGCAATAAAGACAGAAGTTATGAGCCTATCACCAGCAGGGAAATAGAATGGGAGGCAGCTAACATGCTGTATCCATCTGAAATTTTATAAGATTTGATCCACTCTCGTGTCATATACTAATCTACTTTTTTTCCTTCAGGTTAGATTCTCCTTCATTTTAGTCAACTACTTTTTTGCAAGATCAAGTACATTTGTTCTCTTAGACATTTTCTCCCTCCCTCTACCCAGGCCTTCCATCTAGGTCTCAGTTTGAAGAAGGCAGTGTAGTATAGTTAAGCATACAGGCTTGCAGTCACACTAATCTGGGTTTAATTCCTCGCTCTCAGTTATGCATGGATTGTCTGTAAGCAAGTTCCCCATACCTCCTTACATCTCAGTATTCTCATCTGTAAAATGGAGATAATCTTGAGAGGGGCGTTGTGAGGACTAAATCACATATATTCCCATTATATGCCATTTACAGGTTTAGCACAATACAAGACAATCAGTAAGAAATCAGCAAATGGTAGCCACTATTATTCCCATTCCTAGTCTTATTTCTCCCCTCCCAGCTCCCTCTTTTTCCCTTCCCTTTGACTCTGTGTCTACACACATACACAATCTGGCTTAATAAAACACTGGTCACCACATCTAACCCAATACCAAAGATTGGTCAAGATACTTGATTGGCAGTCCCCGGTATTTCAGACTTTTTCTTTCTCCCCCTATAACCATATCATTTCCCCATACCTTTCTCTCCTTGAGATATTTCACTTTCTCCATTTTTCCTGAAAATAAGTGCTGAGACAAGGGCCATCAGCATTACCTTGCAGTTACAAGCCCCACCAGGATTCTGCTCAGAACATTTGGCTAAGAGAGTCTGCTGCTTAGAGTCTCTCTCAGTTTGCCCACCATGTTTAATTCATTTGTGTTGCAGGCCATTTAAAGAGGTTCAGTGAGCTGTGAAGATCAAGATATGAGCCATACAGATTGTACATTATTGAATTAAGATGCTAAATATGGAGCCTAAGTGAGGCCAAGGAGGGAAAGTAAAAGCCTTAATGGTTTATAATGATAGAGAGCAGGGTGGGTCAAGTCAGTAGCAAATTGAAAAGATGCATGACTTCAAGGAAAGGGCCATTTGTCATACTAGAGTCATCTTCAATTTCTCTCTCTCTCTCACCCTCTACATTCAATCCATCACTACCACCTGTCAGTTCTACCTCCAATAAATTTCAAGCGTCCACTTCTCTTCATTCCCACTGCCATCACCCAAGGTCAAGCCCTATCTCTTCTCTGACTATTGCAATAGATTCACTTGTCTCTTTGGTTCTATCTTGTCCTTTTCCAATCCAGTCTCCACCCAGCAACCTTTCTAAAACATAAACCAAATCATGTTACTCCTCTGTATAAAATTTTCCAACGGCTTCTTGTTGCTCTTACAATAAAATCCAAGCTTATTATCGTGGTTTTGGAGCTCTCTATGGTCACTCTCATCCCCATCTGTGCTCCTCCTTGCTTACTCTACTCTGGCCGTTCTTATCTATCTCTCCACCTTGTTATATTTCTCCATCTTGCTAAACTCATTTCCATCATCGGGCTCTTGCATTTGCTGTTTCCTCTGCCTATGTTTTATGTAGCCAGTGCATTAGCATCCCCTATACTGCAGTTTTTGTATAGAGCAGCATTTTTCAGCCCCCTCCCCGTGTAGCCTGTGCCCCCTCTAGCTCATCAGCCTATTTATACTCTCAATAGCTTTTTGATTTTTGTTGACTTTTCTCTATCTGTTCCATAATAGAGAGAGACCATTTCTATTTTATTCACGCTATACCCTTGCACTCTTACAGTGCAAGTAATATAGTATTTGATCAATAAACATTTGCTGAGAGATTAAATGAGTGAATTTGTCACAAGAAGTTCATTCCAAGATTTGATTTTCATTGGCCAGTTACAGACTAAAATCATTTCTCACACTCCTTCACTTTCTTGGCCCTGAAAATCCATGTCTACTAAGATTATTGAATATAACATAAAGACACTGGCAGTAGATCCTCAACAAAAAAAAGGAAAAACAAAATATCAAAACAAAGAGACCACTCATTCATTCAGTAAATATTCGCTGAGTGCCTATGATATGCCAGATACTGATCAGGCACTTGTAATATAGTGATGTTTATCACAGCCCCTGAGTGGCGCTTATAGTCTGGGAGAGGCAAAGGTCAAACATAAAAATGCATAATTATATCCTGGGTTAAGTGCTCTAAGGAGGGAAAGAGTGTTGTGTTGAGAATAACAATGAGGGAGGCAGGGTGGTCATTTAAGTTGAGACCTGACACATGATAAGTGAGTAATGAAAGGGGATGGTTCTAAGGGAAAAGCGTTTGGCCATCTGGATGGCTAGACTCTTAAAGTATCAGTGAACATCTTGATGTCCCCATGGATGAGGGGAAGTAAAGGGCCCATATTTCAGGGACCAAGGGTGGGGATGGCGCAAGCATGAAGCTCTTTGCCACGCTCTCATACTCCCCCTTAGACAGAAGGGAAATGGAATCTTTAAAAAATAAAATTTTTTCCATAAAAATAACTTTGTCCAAGTCTGAACTCAGAAGGAGCTCCAGAAAGGTTCTTCCTTTGTCCCAACAGCTTTGTTCTTGGTCTTCATTTCATATCTTTAGCTCCTTAAAGAATTAGAGCTGATCTGACTATTCTGAACACATCAACCTCTCCCTGTGTAGCAAGTGTCTATCTCTCCCCACTCCAGATTCCTCCTCTGACCCCTCTGCGTGGCTGACAGACAGCACATAGAGCAAAACAGGCATCTGTGGCACAATTTTCTGGGCACACTTGTTTAAGAAAAACACCTAAATTATGTAATAGTCTGTAACTCCTGTCAACTCATTAGACAAGTCTGGGCATGCAGACCAAGTGGGGAAGGAAGAACAGATATAAGACCAGTGTCCTGTTGGAGTCCCATGTCACTTCTGGATGAGCTCATCAATAAGCAACCACTCTATTCTAGGAGGACCCCTCCCCCCATTCGCCATGCACACAATGGGGACATCCATGACCTCCTCTCTTGGACCTAGAGGAATCTAAGTGGAATTCAGTTCAGTTGCTCAGTCATGTCTAACTCTTTGAGACCCCATGAGCCACAAAATGCCAGGCCTCCCCGTCCATCACCAACTCCCGAAGTCCACCCAAACCCATGTACATCGAGTCAGCAATGCCATCCAACCATCTCATTCTCTGTTATCCCCTTCTCCTCCTGCCCTCAATCTTTCCCAGCATCAGGGTCTTTTCCAATGAGTCAGCTCTTCACAGCAGGTAGCCAAAGTATTGGAGTTTCAGCTTCAACAGCAGTCCTTCCAATGAATATTCAGGACTGATCTCCTTTAGGATGGACTGGTTGGGTCTCCTTGCAGTCCAAGGGACTCTCAAGAGCCTTCTCCAACACCACAGTTCAAAAGCATCAATTCTTCGGCGCTCAGCCTTCTTCACAGTCCAACTCTCACATCCATACATGACCACTGGAAAAACCATAGCCTTGACTAGACGGACCATTGTTGACAAAGTAATGTGTCTGCTTTTCAATATGCTGCCTAGGTTGGTCATAACTTTCCTTCCAAGGAGTAAGCATCTTTTAATTTCATGGCTGCAATCACCATCTGCAGTGATTTTGGAGCCCAAAAAACTAAAGTCAGCCACTGTTTCCACTGTTTCCCCATCTATTTGCCATGAAGTGATAGGACCGTATGCCATGATCTTAGTTTTCTGAATGTTGAGCTTTAAGCCAACTTTTTCACTCTCCTTTTTAACTTTCATCAAGAGGCTTTTTAGTTCCTCTTCACTTTCTGCCATAAGTGTGGTGTCATCTGCATATCTGAGATTATTGATATTTCTCCCAGCAATCTTGATTCCAGCTTGTGTTTCCTCCAGCCCAGTGTTTCTCATGATGTACTCTGCATAGAAGTTAAATAAGCAGGGTGACAGTATACAGTCTTGAAGTACTCCTTTTCCTATTTGGAACCAGTCTGTTGTTCCATGTCCAGTTCTAACTGTTGCTTCCTGACCTGCATATAGGTTTCTTAAGAGGCAGGTCAGGTGGTCTGGTAGTCCCATCTCTTTCAGAATTTTCCACAGTTTATTGTGATCCACATAGTCAAAGGCTTTGGCATAGTCAATAAAGCAGAAGCAGATGTTTTTCTGGAACTCTCTTGCTTTTTCCATGATCCGCGGATGTTGGCAATTTGATCTCTGGTTCCTCTGCCTTTTCTAAAACCAGCTTGACCATCTGGAAGTTCACAGTTCACGTATAGCTGAAGCCTGGCTTGGAGAATTTTGAGCATTACTTTACTAGCATGTGAGATGAGTGCAATTGTGCAGTAGTTTGAGCATTCTTTGGCATTGCCTTTCTTTGGGATTGGAATGAAAACTGACCTTTTCCAGTCTTGTGGCCACTGCTGAGTTTTCCAAATTTGCTGGCATATTGAGTGCAGCACTTTCACAGCATCATCTTCAAGGATTTGAAATAGCTCAACTGGAATTCCATCACCTCCACCAGCTTAGAAACCACTGATTTATAAACTTGTATAGACTTTGATTCTAAAGGAATGGAGGCTGATGTGCCCCATATAGAGGCTATGTATACCCCCAAATTCATAGGTTGAAACCATAATCCCCAAATATGACTGTATTTACAGGTAGTACTTTTAGAAGATAATTAATGTTAGATGAGGTCTTAAGAGTGGGTCCTAATCTAATAGGATTGGTGTCCTTAAAGGTAGAGAAAGAGACCAAGGAACAGTCATATTAGGACACAGCAAGAAGATGTTGTCATGAATCCAGGGAGATCACTAAGAACCAAATCAACTGGCACCTTGATTTTGGACTTCCCAGCCTCCAGACTGAGAAGTTTAAGCCACCTGGTCTGTTATATTCCTTATGGCAACCTTAGCAAACTAATAAAGTTCAGTTGTAGAACTGGTGGCCTCTCCATTCAAGGATGAGAGTAGTTGCATGTCCCTAAGTCAGTGTCCTACCTGAAGGCAAAGGTATGTACCACTTCCTCCATAAGAGTTTCCCCCTCCACTCCAACCACATTTTTTCCATGAGCTCTTTCTGCCCTTCTTTTTTGTTTATCTTATGTTAAATAAGAAAAATCAACCTAAATTAAAATCAAACAGGAGTTAGTTTTTTCCAGTTCTCCCTCTTAACTCATTTTATTCCTCTCTCCAACAACACTTGCTGATTCCCCAGTCATATAAAATAAAGAACAAAATGTCACCTGCTCCATCTTTGTCTTCCACAACTACTCTGCAGGTTACCTAGGCTGTGGGTCCCTCATAGAGACCTCTACACCACTTGTGTTTTCTCCTTCTGCACACTGTTGACTCTCTTTCTTCATCTACCATGCCTCCTATGCCACCTCTAGATGTCTGCATCCTGCCAACCCTTTAAGAACCAGCTCAGGTGCCACATTCTCCATGAAAGCTTTCCTAAAGTTTTCATTGGAAATATTAACTACCTCTTCAGTACCTCCTGGAGAAGGCAATGGCACCTCACTCCAGTACTCTTGCCTGGAAAATCCCATAGATGGAGGAGCCTGGTAGGCTGCACTCCATGGGGTCGTGAAGAGTCGGACATGACTGAGCGACTTCACTTTCACTTTTCACTTTCATGCATTGGAGAAGGAAATGGCAACCCACTCCAGTGTTCTTGCCTGGAGAATCCCAGGGACGGGGGAGTCTGGTGGGCTGCTGTCTATGGGGTCGCACAGAGTTGGACACGACTGAAGCGACTTAGCAGCAGCAGCAGCAGCTTCAGTACCTCCATCACCGCTGACTACACTAATCATTGCACATAGCCCCCATCTTTCCCCACTATAACTATTGGATAACTTCTTAAATTCTCTTCTAAGTTGTAAATGTCTTCAGGACAAGGACCACGTCTTATTCATCTTTTAATCTTATCTACTGCCTGGCACAGTACCTTATAATTAGGAGGTGCTCAATAAATAATGGTTAAATGAATGAATAGATGAATGGATGGATGGATTTGAGAATAACTGTATCTGATTAGGTCAGGAATAATTTAAGTATAGGTAGAGCTTTTAATATACCTGTGCATAAAAGAAGAAGCATTAATCTGACTATGTGATGAGTTTGGGGGCAGATGTCAGAGATGAAAGGTATAGTAACTCATGATTCATTCAACAGCTACACATTTGCTAAGCACTAACAACATGCCAGGAACTGTTACACTGCTGATGAACAAAATAGACAAGATTCTGACTTCTTGGAACTTGCAATGTAGTGGGAGAAACAGACATTAGACACCTGAATATTATATAAAATAATAATTTTACCTAGTAGCTTGTTACATAAAGGAAAGAAGTTCCTCTAAGCAAAAGTAAGAGAGGGAACACAATTGAGGTTGAAGGATGAGGAAGGGGCTCTCCAAGGAGGTAGCATTTTAGGGAAAGTTGAGTGGCTCAGTGGGTAAAGAATCCACCTGCAATGCAGGAGATGCAGGAGACTTGGGTTCAATCCCTGGCTTGGGAAGATCTCCTAGAGAAGGAAATGGCAACCCGCTCCAGGATTCTTGCCTGAAGAATCCCACAGATAGAGGAGACTGGTGGCCTACGGTCCACGGGGTCACAAAGATTCAGAAACAACTGAAGTGACTGAGCACACACACATGTAAATGAGTTAGATCTGAAGGGTGATTAGAAGTCAGCCAGGCCTAGAGGCAGACAAAGGTCCTAAGGCAGGAAATTGACTCTGGAAGGAACTGCACAGCCAGCTGTGTCCAAGTGTACGTAGAGGATTGGTAGAAGAGGACAGTGCGTCCAGGGCTCGCGTAGGGCCCTCAAGGTAAGGTGTCTGGGGTCAGCCCAAGTGTGAGAATCATCAAAGGGTTTCAGCAGTGGAGGTACAGGACCCTCCCCTCACAACAGCTGCTGCATGGGAAAAGGATCCGATCAATCTTTGTCTGTAGAGACTGGCTACAGAGACTGGCTACAGAGACTGGAGTTGAGTGACTCACTCTAGCAAGCAAGAGTCTATCTAGACTGGTTTAGACTGAAGGGGTGGCAGCGGATATGGAAAGAAACAGCAAGACTGAAGAGATGCTTTAAAGGTATAATAATGCAGAACCACTTTTTAACACACAATTTAGCATATATATTATATTTTCTTGTTGTCAATGTCAACAGCACTGTCTCATAAGTCTGTAAGAGCAAGGACTTGTCTTACACATTGCTGAATCCCCAAGGCCCATAATGCTGCTTGGCACATACTAAGTGCTGAGTAAATATTTGGTGAATAAACTTACGGTGGAATGATCTATAAATTCAAAGTAAAAGTGAAAAAGAAGTATAAAGAATGAATTTTAGGATGTGGGCTTCGGCACTAAGGAGGATTGAAGTGACATTTATTGAGAGGAACTATTTTGGGGGATAAGATCAAAACTCCATTTTTTGACAGGTTGAGTTTCATAGATGCCTATGAGATATCCATATGGAAATTCTGGTCTGGAGATTCAAATTTAGATAATACCAAGTGTTTCAAGTCATGGAATCATCTAGGATAAGATGTCTTGACCTGAAGTCTGCAATGGCCAAGGGACTTACAGGTTTCCATGAATTTTGATGGGAAAAATATTGTTTTCATTTTCAGTAAATTCCAAGTGAAATGTAGCGGGTTTTTTTTTCAATTATGAACATAGACAATAAATTACAGCAATATACAGAGTACCAGTGACACTTTGTCAGAAATAAAAACTACAGATATTTCCATATCACATTACAACTTTTACAGATACTCTGTAATATCATTTGTGCTCATCACTACCTGAACATTATAGAAGTCGTTGGGCTCACCATTAGATCTTGTTATGGAACACATAGAATTAAAGGCACATATATTGCTATATTACAAATTTGGGCTTTTATGTTTAGATAAATGTTAATCAGAATAATTTATTTCCTTTATTGCTCTATTTTATTCAATATATTTGAAAGCATTATTGTGAGAAAGAATAGATTTGACCATCCAGACAGCCAGAGACTCCGAGTCACAAATCAAATTAAGAGACCATGGGAGAAACTAGAGACGGTGTCTGAGGAAGAGGGAGCTCCTGGGGACACAGAAACTGGCCAAGGAAAGAAGGTTGGAGGAAACATGGCCAAGGGGTGAGGGGAGCTGACTAGGCAATTTGATCAGACCAAGGGTGAACCAGTCAAGGTCAAGAGAAGCAAGAAGCTATGGAAAGTTTATAACTGAGAACAGAGGAGAAGAATGACGAGCTCTGAGAGCTGACCCAGGGCTTCACAGCCCAGGAAGACTAGAGAGAGAGAAAGTCGAGAAACAGGAGTCCAGGGAACACTGTTGAACAGAGGTCTATGAACAGCCTCACTTGAGCCAGGGACCCTGGGGCACATCTTCCAAAAGGACTCTCAGGCTGGGTGTAAGGATGCCTGGGACAGGGCATCAGTGAGGGAATCACTGGGCTGAGAGGCCAGGGAGTCAGGCCCTGCTTCTGAGCAGCTCTGCGACTTCTGTGCTATCTACTTCCTTCCCTGGGTGGATCTGTTTCCTCATCCTATGACCAGCGGTGGAGGGGAGGGTGTGAATTAAAGTTCCCCCCAATACAGGCACTGCAGGATCTGGTCACTGCTCTGTTCTGGGCCTGCTGTGACACCAGCTGGCTGGTCACACTGGACAAATGTCTTCCCCCACTGGGCCTCTGACTCCTAAAATTCAGACATTGGCCAAATGTCCTTTTGGGCTCTTCCAGCACTATGACCTGTATCTGGGGCTGATCATTTAAAATCAAGCCTGAGGAGCACAGCCAAAACATCCTTGCTTTCTCCGACTGATAAAAAAAGTCAAAGAGCTTTACCTAGGCTGAAGGTAAACACAAAAAAGGGAATCAGAAAGCGGACCCAGCTGCTCAGAGCCTCCCTCCTTCATTTTCTCCGTGTATAATGTTCAGACTGTTCTCACAACACCTGTGACACTTGCTTGTTTCTAAATTCTTGTTTCTCATCCCTCCTTCCATCTCATAGACTATGACCTCCTTAAACAGGAGAAATTGCCTTACGGATTCCCTTTTTATCTCCACTGACTGGTTCAATAAACATTTGCTGAGTGAATGAATAATGTAATAATTTTGTGAATGAATGACCTAACAATTATATAACAAATTACTCTGAGAATAATTATGTGATGGAGCACAAGTAATTGAAGTACAAATAGAGGGTTAAATATATTACTATATACTAAAAGTGGGCTATGGTCAATAGGTGATAAGTATTAAAATTTTGTTAAGGGATATGTTTCTCCATTTTAGCTACCTAAGTGAAGAAGAACTAAAGAGCCTCTTGATGAAAGTGAAAGAGGAGAGTGAAAAAGTTGGCTTAAAGCTCAACATTCAGAAAATTAAGATCATGGCATACGGTCCCATCACTTCATGGCAAATAGATGGGGAAACAGTGGAAACAGTGGCTGACTTTATTTTTCTGGGCTCCAAAATCACTGCAGATGGTGACTGCAGCCATGAAATTAAAAGATGCTTACTCCTTGGAAGGAAAGTTATGACCAACCTAGGCAGCATATTAAAAAGCAGACACATTACTTTGTCAACAATGGTCTGTCTAGTCAAGGCTATGGTTTTTCCAGTGGTCATGTATGGATGTGAGAGTTGGACTATAAAGAAAGCTGAGCACCGAAGAATTGATGCTTTTGAACTGTGGTGTTGGAGAAGACTCTTGAGAGTCCCTTGGACTGCAAGGAGACCCAACCAGTCCATCCTAAAGGAGATCAGTCCTGAATATTCATTGGAAGGACTGATGTTGAAGCTGAAACTCCAATACTTTGGCTACCTGCTGTGAAGAGCTGACTCATTGGAAAAGACCCTGATGCTGGGAAAGATTGAGGGCAGGAGGAGAAGGGGATGACAGAGGATGAGATGGTTGGAGAGCATCACTGACTCAATGGACATGGGTTTGGGTGGACTTTGGGAGTTGGTGATGGACAGGGAGGCCTGGTGTGCTGTGGTTCATGGGGTTGCAAAGAGTCGGACACAACTAAGCGAATGAACTGAACTGAACTGTCTCCAAACCTTAGAGGAAAACAGTTTTTATGATTCACTTCAAGGACTCTCTGGGAAGTAAGGTCTCCACCACCATCCATATCCTTTTCCCTGATCTCCTTCTCCAAGTCCCCAGTAGAGAATGAGTCCAGTGCTGTCCTCGCTGGTCAACTTCAGGCCATTGACTGGCCCTCTCTTCTGCTTCCTGTCTCAGGAGCAATCCCTGAGCCTCTTTCTGTCTGCTCAAGGTGGAAGACAGCTGCAGACCCATTCTCCTCTGGCTTAAGCCCAAGATGCATGTTCCAACAAATTTTACCAAAATCCCTAAAGTGAGGAATCAAGCCCTAGACCAACAAAAAAGAGAGTGGCTCATGGTTTCCCATTTGCCATGTGTGTGCACAGCCACCACGAGAACACGAAAGGAAAATATGTAGCCAAGGCAGGACAAGATTTGGGTATTCCTAGGTCCCTTTGGCTTTACCAGAGTAATCTCCATTCCCTTAGGTTCTTGAGGACAAAACACCCTGAGTCAGAATATACTAGTCCTTATGTAGAGGCCAGAAAGGTGAACTGAGGAAATGAGAATGCCTCAGAAACTTTTTAGTTACAAGGAACCAAAAGTCACTTCAACTAACTTAACAAGAGAAGCATTTATGGTAAAGATACGAGAAATTCAGAGAACCAGATTGCATCAAGGGTAAAGCAGAAGATAGATGGCACAGAGATAAGGAGTTAGTGAAAGGTTAAGAAAGTAGAGATAGCAACTGTGGATAGCTCTTAAAGAAAGTTCAGCCATAAAACCGAGAAATGAGTTCGTAACCCAAGGGAATATTGGAGAAGAAAAGGTTCTTGGAACGTAAATTAAGGAATAGGAGTCAGAAGAGGAACAAATGAGGAAAAGAAAGGGGAGATCATTGATGCACAGTAGATGCTCAATAAATATGTGCAAATTAATTGAAACCACCTGGGCTGAAGAGCATTAAAGTTAAATGTGGCTTAAGGGACACTGAGCATATTTTCTACATTTCTGTCCTCATGGTAGGTGACTACTCTGACTCCCGCACTGCAGTGTGAGATTCAGGCATTACCTTCTGAAAAAATCGACTGCCTTCTCAGGGCTCCAGCCAGGGAAAACAGGCAGACGTTGTTGCCGTTCTCAAAGCCACAGGCAGTCTCAGGGCCAGCTGCCTTTAGTTCCTGCCCCTTGTGGGACCAAACAGATGTGAAGAGAGCAGAAAGCAGGCAGCAATAGCCAGGATCACATTTCCAAATTAATGCCATGAATCATTATTAGCCAAATTCCAATCGCAATAGAAGTTGGTTTTTCTCCCAAAGGGGATTCTTGCTTCACAGCTAGAACAATAAGGGATCTGGAAAACGGGTCAGTTCAACTTCATTATTCTAGTCATCATACAGAAATTTAAAAAGTAAACTAAGTAAATGAGATGCCTTCGGAACATTCTGGTTACGAGGAACAGATGTTCACTCAAGCCAACTTGTATAAAATGGAATTTATTGTGAGGACCCAGGGGGATATCATAGAACAGAATTGTTGAAGAAGAAAAATATGGTGGATTTTATAGGAAATGGGCAGTTGATGTGTTCTATCTTTCTCCCTCTATCCTCTTTCCATCCTAAACTGCATGTTTTTTGGCTATTCTGTTATCTTCTTCATTTTCCTCTCTCCTCAGGACAGTTTCTGTGCTAATTCACCCACTTCTACATGGTCCAACATGAATGCCCTGAAATAGTGGCCTCACTCCACCACCGCCCCAACCCTATTGATAGAACCTGGCAGCTTAGCTCCTCAGGGCCAATGTCTCAGTCTTTGTAGTCTCATGCTATATTCTCCACAAAGAACCATGTATTAGTTCAATGAGGTCCAGGTGCCTATACTAGCACAATCAGATATTATAAGGGTAGTGACACATGACAATTAGAGTCACCTTTTATAGGCTGTGGGTGAGCAGGTTTTCTAAGAATGGGGTGACATGGGGAGAAAACAATTGCCACACTCAGTTCAGAGGATCTGGCTGAAAGCCACACTCCGGGCTAAATCTAATTTACTAAGTGCTGTGGGAAAAGTTGACTTAGTCTGTCACCTTCCTTTGAGGCAAAGTCTTGCTCATACTGGGAGCTAGGAGAGGAAAATGCTGAGACTCATTTATTTGGTTACAACATCTCTCTCTTGCTTTATGCCCTTGCCATGTTCCCATATCCATTCTTCACCATGCCAAAGAAATAGAACAGCCAATAAACTCTGCGCCTGGCAGGGCTCACTAAAGAACTCATTGATGTATTTTGAGAAGCCAAACTCCCTAACAAAAGTGTGTTGGTCTCAGCCTATCTATCTACATATTGAACCAGGGCAAACTCATTCTCCTCCTTCAAAACATGGCTCTGAAGCCATCTCCTTTGCAACAATTTCTGCACTCCCCTCAGGAGAGTTGGTCCCACTGATCTCTTTTCACACCTTAATTCATACTCTGCTCTCCTAGACTATGAATCCCAGAGGAAGCATCTTAACATGTATTCCCATATCCCCAGTTCCAAACATGGTACACATATTGAGCACTTGATTAAAGTTCATCCAATACATAACCCAGCAATGAACATTCTGGTCCCACCTAACAGTCTTCCCTTGACTGGGGCTCCAAGAGACCAGTTAAGGCGTGACTTGAAGTGGTTCTTAATGACTGAAGACATTACCAAATATTTTGAATTTAAAAAGAGGAAAGAATGAGAGATGTTTGGCTAGAAGGTGAATAGGCTAACTGTTTTCATACATCTGAAGGGCTTTCATATAGAATAAAGATAAAATTTCCAATGAATGACCACAAGAGGAAAATAAGATCAAAAGCAAAAACCATAGAGAAATAGATTCCAGAATAATAAAAGAAAATTCCAAGAGGCAGTGATGTCCAAAGATGGTTTAGGCTACCTATGGAGAAGACAAACAATTTGTCACAGGGATGTTAAAGAGCAATACAATTCTGAAATGGCTCATGGAACTAGATATTTGATTTACCTTTATTTAAAATAACACAGTTTAATATATATTTACTGCTTTTTAAAAATCAAGCTGTAAGTTAAAAATTACTCTTAATTTTGCAATCAGGAGATAATAAATGTTAACATGTTGAAGTATATACTTAGTCTTTTTCAACATATATAAATATTTCAAATCTATATTTGTTTACAGATATTAGGGTATCTTCCCAACTCAAGGATTGAACTCTCTGGCATCTCCTGCATTGGCAGGTGGATTCTTTACCATTAGCACCACCTGGGAAGCCCCATAAATATATTACTCACAATTTATTGTATGAATGGATCTTTAAGTCTTCATCAAATCCTGTGTTACTGTAGACCTCTACACAATGCCATTTATGTTTACCAAGAGTCACTTTGGGCTATTTATTTACTAGAGGTATATTAGTAAATACTCAAAGATATTTACATATTAATTACTGATGACACATTATCATACAGGCTTCCCTAGTGGCTCAGAGGGTAAAGAGCCTGCTTGCAATGTGGGAGACCCACGTTCAATCCCTGGGTTGGGAAGATCCCCTAAAGAAGGAAATGGCAACCCACTCCAGTATTCTTGCCTGAAGAATCCCACGGACAGTGGAGCCTGACAGGTACAATCCATGGAGTCACAAAGAGTCGGACATGAATGAGCAACTTCACTTTCATTATCATACACCCAGGAATGTGAAAAGAGTGCTGAATTATAAGTTGAGAGACCTTGGTTCTAATCTCAGGTGAGATAATTTTTGACTGTACAACCTCTCTCAACCTCAATTTACCCAGTGATGAAGTGAAGAATTTGGATGAGGCAACCCAAAAGTTTCCATGAGGGGCTAGTATTCCATTAGTAAATGAGCAAAATGCTCTGGTAGTCACTTTAGGAGTTACAGAGTAGTAGGGATGGCATCTGTTTTTTGTAAGCTCACAAGTGTTTGAGGAGATAAGACAACATGAAACAGCTGAGTAACAACCCAAAACCTTCACTGACGAAAGCACCAAATGGGGACACCAGAAATGACAAATATGAGAGTGAACATAAATGTTTAATGTTTTAATATTTTAAAAATATAATTGTTTACACATATTTACACATTTGGAGAATATATTTCATATGTAAAAGTAAAATGTATAACAACAAAAACACAAAGGCCAAGAGGGGAGAATGAAAACGAAGACATAGTCTATTATTGCATAGTTCTTATACAATCTATGTAAAGATGCAATATTATTTGAAGGTGGACTGTGTTCAGTGTATACTACAAACCCTAGAGTAACTACTAAAACTAATAAATCAATAAACAAAATTAAATGAAATCATTAAAAATATGCAATTAATAAAAAGAAGCCAGTTAAGGTAAAAAATGATGGGAGGGAGAGGGCAAATGGATCAAATAGGAAATAAATAGTGTTGGGGAAAACTTAATTCCAACCATATCAAAAACCACATAAATATAAATTGTGTAAATATACCAGTATAAAAGGTAGAACTTTCAGATTAAGTTAAAATATTTTAAGCATTAAAAGAGAATAAAAACAAGCTACTAACCTAGAATTCTGTGTCCTACAAATAAAACCTGTGGGAATTTGTCACCAGCAAATCTGCCTTGATAGAAATGTTAAAAGAAGATCTTCAGAAGGAGAAGTTATACAGGTCAGAAACTTGACTCTACCTAAAGAAAGGGAGAATATTAGAGAAGGAATAAATGAAGGTAAAATTAAAATCTGACTGTTAGTTTAGATACTGTTAGTTAGTTTAGTTAGTTTAGAACTGTTTAGTTAGTTTAGAACTGTTTAGTTTAGTTAGTTTAGAACTGTTAGTTCACATGATAGAAACAACGATGTGATTATAGCTTATGAATAAGTGAAATGAATAACAGCAATAGTATAAGGCAAAGATGAGAGAGATTGAGAATTCCCTCATATAAGGTATGGACACTACCTATGAAGTAGTATAACATTACTTAAAAGTGGATTTAGAATCATTGTAAATACATATTGCAAACTTTGCCGCAACCACTAAAAAAAAATTTAAGAAGTATAATGATATGTTGAAAGAAAATAGAATCATAGGAAATGCACAGTTAAAGCCAGAGAAGGCGTAAAGAGTGGAAGAAAAGAAGAGTGCAACAAATAGCAAGCAGTTACAAATTTTGCAGATACGAATGCAGCTCTATCAATAATCACTTCAAATGTGAGTGGTCTAAATACACCAACTAACAGAGATGTCAGAGGGAATTTTTTTTTTTTAAAGAAAACCCAGGTCTTAGTTGTCTACAAGAAACACTTTAAATATGAGGACAAAGATATATTAAAACTAAAGGAATGAAGAAAGATATACTATGCTAATACTAATCAAAAGAAAGTAGAAGTAGCTATATTAGAGACAAATCAGACTTCAAAACAAAACAAAAATATTTTCAAGGATAAATAAGTCAATTAATTGAAAGGATATAACAATACTAAATACCCAATAACAGAGCTCTAAAATATAAGAAGCGGAAAAAATATACAAATCCGCAATTCTAATAAAAAATTTCAACACTGCTTTCTAAATAATTCATACAACCGATAACTAAAAAAGTAATAAATATATAGAAGACATGAACAACACTATCAACCAACTTGATCGGACTGACATTTATAGAATATTCTATCCAACAGCAACAGAAAACATTCTTTTCAAGTGCACACACAAAATATTTACCACGATAGACCATATTTTGGGACGTGAAACAAGTCTCAATAAATTTAGGAGGATTAAAATCACTTAGAGAATTTTCTCAGACCAAAATGGAATTAAAGTAGACATTAATAACAGAAAGATATATGCCCAAATATTTGGAAACTACATAACTGCCTTCTAAATAAACCAGGAGACAAAGAATAAATCACAAGGGAAATTAGAAAACACTTTGAAAAAAATGAAAGTACAACTCATCAAAATTTCTTTTTTTTTTTTGGAAGCTAAAGCTTTTTGGGAGTGGGGAACTTACAGGATAACTTATAGCATTGAAAACCTCATATTAGAGAAATAAAAAGTTTTTAAATCAATGACTTAAACTTCTATCTTAAAAAACTAGAAAAATAAAAGCAAACCCAACATAAGCAAAAGGAAGTAAATCATAAAAATAAGAACAGATAGTCTTCTAGGAAGGCTGATGGGGAGCAAGGGAGAGAGAACAAATTACCAATATCAGAAATGAGAGGGGAAACAACTATAGATCTTACAGACCTTAAAAGGAGAATAAGGGGGACTTCCCTGGACGTCCAGTAGTTAATACTCCAAGCTCCCACTGCAGGGGGCCTGGATTTGATCTCTGGTCAGGAAACAAAGTGCCAGACTCAACTGAGTGACTAATACACACACACAGACACACATACACACACCAGCCAAAAAAAAAATAAATAAATAATAAAAATAAAAAATAAAAGAATAAGCAAAAATTATTAAAACCTTATGCCAACAAATAAAACTTAGATTAAAATTGACACTTTTTTTTAAGAGGCAAGTTATCAAAACTCACACGAGAAGTAGCTGGAATAGTCATGTATCTATGAAAGAAATTTGTGTATAAAAATTTTCCATAAAGAACTATAGGCATAAGCAGCTTTACTGGTGAGTTCTACCAAAAACATAAGGATATAAAGTCCATTTCACCTAAAACTCTTCTGCAAAATAAAACTTGAGGGTGGACTCCCAACTCATTCTGATTCCACCATTACCCCCAATGACAGAACCAAATGGTTATTTTAGGAAAACTACAAGCTAATTTCCAACATTAACATAAATAAAATAATTCTCAACAAAATTTAAACAAGTTGAATCCAGCAATGTAGAAAAAGGATTGCTGTTGTTGTTTAGCTGCTCAGTTGTGTCTGACACTTTGCAACTGCTTGGACTGTAGCCCACCAGGCTCCTCTGTCTGTGGGATTTCCCAGGCAAGAATACTGGAGTGGGTTGCCATTTACTTCTCCAGGGGATCTTCCCCACCCAAGGATCAAACCCATGTCTACTGCACTGGAAGGTGGGTTCTTTACCACTAAACCACCAGGGAAGCAAAATAGGATAATACATCATGATTCAGTTCAGTTCAGTAGCTCAGTCGTGTCCGACTCTTTGTGACCCCATGAATCGCAGCACGCCAGGCCTCCCTGTCCATCACCAACTCCCGGAGTTCACTCAAACTCACGTGCATCAAGTCAGTGATGCCATCCAGCCATCTCATCCTCTGTCGTCCCCTTCTCCTCCTGCCCCCAATCCCTCCCAGCATCAGTCTTTTCCAATGAGTCAACTCTTCGCGTGAGGTGGCCAAAGTACTACAGTTTCAGCTTTAGCATCATTCCTTCCAAAGAATACCCAGGACCAATCTCCTTTAGAATGGACTGGTTGGATCTCCTTGCAGTCCAAGGGACTCTCAAGAGTCTTCTCCAACACCACAGTTCAAAAGCATCAATTCTTTGGTGCTCCACTTTCTTTATACTCCAACTCTCACATCCATACATACCACTGGAAAAACCATAGCCTTGACTAGACGGACCATTGTTGACAAAGTAATGTGTCTGCTTTTCAATATGCTGCCTAGGTTGGTCATAACTTCCCTTTCAAGGAGTAAGCATCTTTTAATTTCATGGCTGCAATCACCATCTGCTGTGATTTTGGAGCCCAGAATAATAAAGTCAGCCACTGTTTCCTCCGTTTCCCCATCTATTTCCCATGAAGTGATGGGACCGGATGCCATGATCTTAGTTTTCTGAATGTTGAGCTTTAAGCCAACTTTCTACTCTCCTCTTTCACTTTCATCAAGAGGCTTTTTAGTTCCTCTTCACTTTCTGCCATAAGGGTGGTGTCATCTGCATATCTGAGGTTATTGATATTTCTCCCGGCAATCTTGATTCCAGCTTGTGTTTCCTCCAGCCCAGCGTTTCTCATGATGTACTCTGCATAGAAGTTAAATAAGCAGGGTGACAATATACAGCCTTGACGTACTCCTTTTCCTATTTGGAACCAGTCTGTTGTTCCATGTCCAGTTCTAACTGTTGCTTCCTGACCTGTATATAGATTTCTCAAGAGGCAGGTCAGATGGTCTGGTATTCCCATCTCTTTCAGAATTTTCCACAGTTTATTGTGATCCACACAGTCAAAGGCTTTGGCATAGTCTATAAAGCAGAAATAGATGTTTTTCTGGAACTCTCTTGCTTTTTCCATGATCCAGCAGATGTTGGCAATTTGATCTCTGGTTCCTCTGCCTTTTCTAAAACCAGCTTGACCATCTGGAAGTTCACGGTTCATGAATTGCTGAAGCCTGGCTTGGAGAATTTTGAGCATTACTTTACTAGCATGTGAAATGAGTGCAATTGTGTGGTACTTTGAGCATTCTTTGGCATTGTCTTTCTTTGGGATTGGAATGAAAACTGACCTTTTCCAGTCCTGTGGCCACTGTTGAGTTTTCCAAATTTGCTGGCATATTGAGTGCAGCACTTTCACAGCATCATCTTCAAGGATTTGAAATAGCTCAACTGGAATTCCATCACCTCCACTAGCTTTGTTTGTAGTGATGCTTTCTAAGGCCCACTTGACTTCACATTCCAGGATGTCTGGCTCTAGGTGAGTGATCACACCATCGTGATTATCTTGGTCATGAAGATCTTTTTTGTACAGTTCTTCTGTAATATCTTCTGCTTCTATTAGGTCCATACCATTTCTGTCCTTTATTGAGCCCATCTTTGCCTGAAATGTTCCCTTGGTATCTCTCATTTTCTTGAAGAGATCTCTAGTCTTTCCCATTCTGTTGTTTTCCTCTACTTCTTTGCATTGATCGCTGAAGAAGACTTTCTTATCTCTTCTTGTTATTCTTTGGAACTAAGCACTCAGATGCTTATATCTTTCCTTCTCTCCTTTGCTTTTTGCCTCTCTTCTTTTCACAGCTATTTGTAAGGCCTCCCCAGACAGCCATTTTGCTTTTTTGCATTTCTTTTCCATGGGGATGGTCTTGATCCCTGTCTCCTGTACAATGTCACGAACCTCCGACCATAGTTCATCAGGCACTCTATCTATCAGATCTAGTCCCTTAAATCTATTTCTCACTTCCACTGTATAATCATAAGGGATTTGATTTAGGTCATACCTGAATGGTCTAGTAGTTTTCCCCACTTTCTTCAATTTAAGTCTGAATTTGGCAATAAGGAGTTCATAATCTGAGCCACAGTCAGCTCCTGGTCTTGAATTTTCTGACTGTATAGAGCTTCTCCATCTTTGGCTGCAAAGAATATAAGCAATCTGATTTTGGTGTTGACCATCTGGTGATATCCATGTGTAGAGTCTTCTCTTGTGTTGTTGGAAGAGGGTGTTTGCTATGACCAGTGTGTTCTCTTGGCAAAACTCTATTGGCCTTTGCCCTGCTTCATTCCATATTCTAAGGCCAAATTTGCCTGTTACTCCAAGTGTTTCTTGACTTTCTACTTTTGCATTCCAGTCCCCTATAATGAAAAGGACATCTTTTTTGGGTATTTGTTCTAAAAGGTCTTGTAGGTCTTCATAGAACGGTTTAACTTGAGGTTCTTCAACGTTACTGGTTGGGGCATAGATTTGGATTACTGTGATATTGAATGGTTTGCCTTGGAAACAGAGATCATTCTGTCACTTTTGAGATTGCATCCAAGTACTGCATTTCAGACTCTTTTGTTGACCATGATGGCTACTCCATTTCTTCTAAGGGATTCCTGCTCACAGTAGTAGATATAATGTTCATCTGAGTTAAATTCACCCATTCCAGTCCATTTTAGTTCGCTGATTCCTAGAATGTGGATGTTCACTCTTGCCATCTCCTGTTTGACCACTTCCAATTTGCCTTGATTCATGGACCTAACATTCCAGGTTCCTATGCAATATTGCTCTTTACAGCATCAGATCTTGCTTCTATCACCAGTCACATCCACAACTGGGTATTGTTTTTGCTTTGGCTCCATCCCTTCATTCTTTCTGGAGTTATTTCTCCACTGATCTCCAGTAGCATACTGGGCACCTACTGACCTGGGGAGTTCCTCTTTTAGTATCTTATCATTTTGCCTTTCCATACTGTTCATGGGGTTCTCAAGGCAAGAATACTGAAGTGGTTTGCCATTCCCTTCTCCAGTGAACCACATTCTGTCAGACCTCTCCACCATGACCCGCCCGTCTTGGGTTGCCCCACAGGGCGTGGCTTAGTTTCATTGAGTTAGACAAGGCTGTGGTCCATGTGATCAGATTGACTAGTTTTATGTGATTATGGTTTCAGTGTGTCTGCCCTCTGATGCCCTCTCATAACACCTACCATCTTACTAGGGTTTCTCTTACCTTGGATGTGGGGTATCTCTTCACAGCTGCTCCAGCAAAGCACAGCCGCTGCTCCTTACTTTGGACGAGGGGTATCTCCTCACAGCCTCCCCTCCTGACCTTGAACGCGGAGTAGCTCCCCTGGGCCCTCCTGCACCCGTGCAGCCACCACTCATCTCCAGAATGCAAGGTCAATTTACTATTCAAAAATCAATCAGTATAACAACCACATTAACAGTTTAAAAAGGAAAAATCTTATAATTAATCTCAATAGTTACAGAAAAATCTTTTGTCAAAATTCAAAAACTCTAAGCAAAGTAATGATAGAAGGGAACTCTCTCAATTTATTAAAGAACATTCAATATGTCAACAAATTTGGAAAACTCAGCAGTGGCCTCAGGACCGGAAAAGGTCCAGTTTTCATTCCAATCCCAAAGAAGGGCAATGCCGAAGAATGTTCAAACTGCCATACAATTGCACTCATTTCACATCTAGCAAGGTAATGCTCAAAATCCTTCAAGCTAGGCTTCAGCAGTACATGAACCAAAAACTTCCAGATGTACAAAATGGATTTAGAAAAGGTAGAGGAACCAGAGATCAAATTGCCAATATCCACTGGATCCTAGAGAAAACAAGGGAATTCCAGAAAAATATCTACTTCTGCTTCATTGACTTTGCTAAAGCCTTGGACTGTGTGGGTCACAAATTATGGAAAATTCTTAAACAGGTGGGACTGCCAAACCACCTTACCTATCTCCTGAGAAACTTGTGTGCAGGTCAAGAAGCAAGAGTTAGAACCAGACATGGAACAATTGACTGGTTCAAAATTGGGCAAGGAGTATACCAAGGCTGTATAGTGTCAGCCTGCTTATTTAACTTCTATGCAGAGTGCATTATGTGAAATGCCAGGCTGATGAATCATAAGCTGGAATCAAGATTGCCAGAAGAAATATCAACAACCTCAGATATGCCTTAGGGTCTTCCCTGTAGCTCAAATGGTAAAAAATCTGCCTGCAACACAGGAGACCCGGGTTCAATCCCTGGGTCAGAAAGATCCTCTAGAGAAGGGAATAGCAGTCCACTCCAGTATTCTTGCCTGGAGAATCCTATGGACAGAGGAGCCTGGGAAGCTGCAGTCCATGAGACCACAAAGATTTGGACACGACTGAGCAACTAACACTACTACATTCAGATATGCATATGATACCACTCTAATGGTGGAACTAAAGATAAACTAAAGAGCCTCTTGATGAAGGTGAAAGAGGAGAGTGAAAAAGTTGGCTTAAAACTCAACATTCAAAAAACTAAGATCAAGGCATCTTATCCATCACTTCATGGCAAAAAGAAGGGGGAAAAGTGGAAACAGTGATAGATTTTATTTGGGAGGCTCCAGAATCACTGTGGACAGTGACTGCAGCCATGAAATTAGAAGACACTTGCTCCTTAGAAGGAAAGCTATGACAAACCCAGACAGCATTTTAAAAAGCAAAGACATCACTTTACTAATCAAAGTTATGGTTTCCCAGTAGCTGTGTATGGATATGAGAGTGAGCTGAACACCAAAGAATTGATGCTTTCAAAATGTTGTGCTGGAGAAGACTCTTGAGAGTTTCTTGGACAGCAAGGAGATCAAACCAGTCAATCCTAAAGGAAATCAACCCTGAATATTCATTGGAAGGACAGATGCTGAGGCTGAAGTTCTAATACTTTGGCCAACTGATGCGAAGAGTCGATTCATTGAAAAAGACCCTGATGCTGGAAGAGATTGAGGGCAGAAGGAGAGGCGGGCAACAGAGGATGAGATGGTTGGATGACATCACTGACTCATGATGGACATGAATTCAAGAAAACTCTGGGAGATAGTGAAGGACAGGGAAGCCTGGCATCCATGGGGTGGTAAAGACTCAGACACGACTTAGTGACTGAACAACAGAAAAACCACAGCTATTGTAACACTAAATGGTGTAATGCTTTTTCTCCTAAGATTAGGAACAAGGAAAGGTTCTCTGTTCTCCGCAAGTCTTTTCAACATTGTACTGAAGGTACTATTCAGATCCACTCAGCAAAAACAAGAAAAGAAATAGAAGGCATCCAGACTAGAAAGGAGAAATAAAACCTTTTATCCTGAAATTTACTTTCTCTAAGTGCATAAACTCATTACCTTGGCATAATGGAATTTGGAAAAGTCCACTTATCTGCTGGGTATTAGCTAACACATTCTACCCCTTTGTCTACCGTTCTTCTTTTTAACATCTGGAGGATTTGCTTGGATTAGACACAGCCAGGAACTTCCATTCTGATATCAGTGCTAAGGTCTGATCAACCTTTCCCCCTTCTCCTCCTTCTTTCTTCTTCTCCTTCTTCTTCTTCCTCTTCCCCTTTCCCTCCTCTTCCTCCTCCTTTCTTCTTCTTCTCTCTTTCTTTCTCCTGGAATCAGAAGACTAAACAGTTAAAGAAGTCAGTGCTGAGTTCATGCTTGAGAATGTTCATCCATGTCTGTCTTTTTAACACCCTCTCTCATTTCTAAGAATGCAGATAGGCAAAATTGTCTCAGAATGTGCTTATGCTTGAGAGTTTCCTCATCCTGAAAAGGCAGGAAAGAGAAAAGTTCTAGGCATTAGATAGTTAACACATCAAACTACTCCTTGCTAGCTAATATGCTCTCAATGTCCTGTGGGGGATAGATGATATTTGAGTGTGGATGAAGGGCAGAAGAGGCTCAGCAGCTCAACTTGCCTTGATTCTTGGTACTAAGCTGCCTCCAGCCCAGAGTTAAGGAGCTGCCCACATTGGCACAAATGTAACCCGAGTAACACGTTGGGGTCAGGTGCAAAAGCCTCCTAGTAATAAAGCTAGAACATTTGCTTGACGTTGCCTTCTACATACACTGCTTTCAGGAACATTGCAGAGTTATCAGTGCTTGACATAGATAGCCAAGAACCCAGAAACCTAGGTTCCTATCACCTCTTCCTCAGTTTTCCCCTTACAAACTGCTATGATTACCCCACAGAGGAAGAATGGACCACCCCTAACTTAAAATTTGGTAAAAATTGATGATGACAGGCATATGTATGAAAGGCTTTGTTAGTCACATAATGAGACTTTCTGGGAAGAGCAAGACAGGCTCCCAAGAGGCCAAAAATAAAAAGAGAAACAGGAAACTGGACTGAAAAACAGAAAAAGGGACAACTGGACTGGGGTTTTACAGTGATTGTGGAATGGGATTGCAATAAGGACCGGAGCTTGGGAGGTTTGAACTTCCCACTGATGCCGAAGCAGCAAGCACCTTGACTTTCTTATAAATTTTCCCAGGAGAAAGGGAAGTGGGCTTGAAAAGCTGTCAGCATTTGAACATCAAAAATGGAGTCAGGCTGTCTAGGACAGCGACTATCAGTAATTCCTTCAGAGATCTGTCTCCCTGGTCTCCACCCGCAGTGTGAGGAACATCTACCAGGTACCCAACCCAGCAACATCTGTCTTTGAGAAGAGCAGTTGTTTGGGGTAGAATATCACTCCCACACAAGGAACAGCTGCATGTGTAGAGGTGACAGAACCTAATGAGCTTGCAGAGAATATTTAAATTGCTAAACAGGATAGCATATTTACTAGTGTGTTTATCCCTAAGCATTTGCAATAAAAATCAAAGTGATGCCATTATGTGATCCCCCAGCGGCATGTACTTGGAAGCTCTCCTTTTTTTAGCCAAAATTGATTTGAGGTTGTGTATAATTCTTCCTTTCAAACAGTAATTGAGAATCTGAATGGTGGGGAATTAAGCAGAGGAGCAGGAAGGAGCTTACAGCAGCAGAGAATCTGCTCTACCAGTCATACCACTGACAGTACTCCTGTGGCGGGGACTACCAACTGTGGTGCAGAGGGAAGAACCTTGGCTTTGAAGCCAATGGACTCAAATTTTAACTGTGAGTCAGTGACTTCACATGTGACCTTAGGAAATTAATTTTCTTACAAGCTCACTTTCTCCATCTGTACATTAGCAGTAAAATTACCTACCACAATAAAATTGCTATAAGGAAAAACTGAGAAAATTTGTTCAAGTTTCCAGTGCAATGTACACACATATAAAATAGGTACTTAGCAGATGTTACTGTGTTGATTCCACTATACTCACTATTAAGAGCACCGACAATACCAACAAATCGTGAATTTTAACAAATGTCCATGTGGTTTAGCTCCACGTTCGCTGTCCATGGTACATAAACTGCTGTCGAAAATTACCAACGAAAAGATCACGTTTGCACTTCAGAACCTCCACAGAATTCACCACCTCCTCAGCACACTCCATCTGGACACTCTAACAAAAAGTTCTTCCCTAAACTGAACTGAAATCTAGCTTGCCACAGCACAGCAGCTCCCAAACAGTTGTTAATAGAAAAGAATTCTGAAGGATGTTAGCAGTTCAATAGAAAATAAAATGAAGATTCTGATTTCCATTTCTGACAATAGTTCAGACTAGAGATCTTCAAAAATCATCCAGGTACAAAGAAACCAAGAAGACTGTATGAATTATTTTTAAATATATTCTTAAATGTATAGTGCATAGAAGGGGTGACATGACAGTTAAAATTTTTTTTTTAAAACAAGATTCTTTATAACCCAAAAAGGAGATAAAAGCAGCAACTCAGAGAGGCAAATTCTGAGCAGCCAGCTGCCCTGAGGACAACTCTGGGGTTTTCCTGGAGAAAAGACCTGGGCCTATGTAAGATAGGAAGGTGAATCTGAGACCCTTGCATGAATCTGAGACCATTAAAAACTGATTCCCTCAATGAAAGGATGAACTAAAAAATAATGATAATAACCCCACAAAGGGAGACAAAAGGAAGTCTGCCTGTCTGAGTCTTGAGACTGAAAAATGGAAGAAATACAAAAGTCTCCCTTGACATAACCAGCTCAGGAAGAATATGCATGGAAATCACACTTTTTGAAAGGTTCTTTAAAAATCCAATAATAAGCTAAAGAGGTCTTAAGCGGATCATAATCCCAGACTGAACATAGCAAATGCAAATTCTCTCTAGAGTAATACACCTTAAACCCAGGCTCAGAGGATTTTCACAATTAAGCTCCAGTGAGCATGATTTCATAATTTAAATTTATAAATTAGATTCATAAAGACCTCAGACATTGGACAGAATATAAAATAAGTATGTTTGTCAAAAATGAAAAATAAGAAAGGATAAAGTTACTTATTCAGATTATATTTTGACAAACTAAGTACATGTGTTATAATTTTAAGCATAGTCACTCAAATAATAGAAATAGGATGTGTACTATCTAAATTAGTGGAGGTTTAAAAAGAAAAGATGTTTTTAAAAAATCAATCCAAAGGAAAGTAAAATAAAAGAGAGAGAAAAAAACAATATTTGATAAAAATAAGAAGCCCAAAATAAGTGGTAAGTTTAAAATGAAATATATCAGTAATAACATTGAGGGTAAATAAACTATACTGTCCAGTTAAAAGAGAAATATAAAGACTATGGACTAGATGAAGAAATAAAATCCAACTAACATAAGACTAGAGAAAGACTGAAACTGGGGGAAATACTAGCCAAAATAAAGCTGGGAGAGTTTCACTCCCAACCAAGATGGAGTAACAGTGGCCAGATTTACCTTGTTGTTGTTGTTGTTCCATTGCTAAGTTGTGTCCAACTCTTCACAACCCATGGACTGCAGTACGCCAGGCTTCCCTCTCCTTCACTATCTCCTGGAGTTTGCTCAGATTCATGTCCATCGAGTCAGTGATGCCATCCAGCCCTCTCATCCTCTGTCACCCCCTTCTCCTCCTGCCCTCAACCCCTCCCAGCATCGGGCTCTTTCCCAGTGAGCCAGCTCTTCGCATCAGGTGCCCAAAGTACTGGAGCTTCAGCTTCAGCACTAGTCCTTCCTCTTAGCTAACACAACCAAACACTGACTTGGAAGAAAATGCTGCCAAAACACCGTATACAATATAACAAAGGACAGTGATCCCTGAAAGATGGGAAAACAAAGGAGATGAGGCCTGTGATTGCCCAAGAATACTGACTTGAGAGTTGCCAGGCCACAGCACAGGGAAAGGACACCCAGGCAGACCCAAGGTACTCCCTGAGGAGAGGAAATAAAGCTGGGAGTGCAGGAAGGTCAATGCAGAGAGAGTTAGCAGGTAAAGTACCAGAGGAGAGCTACATAGAAAGAGAACTCCAGAGACCTGCAAAAGGTTTCCCTATAGCATTCTTTATTGACTGTGCCAAAGCCTTTGACTGTGTGGATCACAATACACTGTGGAAAATTCTGAAAGAGATGGGAATACCAGACCACCTGACCTGCCTCTTGAGAAATCTGTATGCAGGTCAGGAAGCAATAGTTAAAACTGGGCATGGAATGACAGACTGGTTCCAAATAGGAAAAGGAGTACTTCAAGGCTGTATACTGTCACCCTGCTTATTTAACTTATATGCAGAGTACATCATGAGAAATGCTGGACTAGAAGAAGCACAAGCTGGAATCAAGAGTGCCGGGAGAAATATAAAGAACCTCAGCTATGCAGATGACACCACCCTTATGGCAGAAAGTGAAGAGGAACTAAAAAGCCTCTTGATGAAAGTGAAAGAGGAGAGTGAAAATGTTGGCTTAAAACTCAACATTCAGAAAATGAAGATCATGGCATCTGGTCCCACCACTTCATGGGAAATAGATGGGGAAACAGTGGAAACAGTGGCTGACTTTAGTTTTCTGGGCTCCAAAATCACTGCAGATGGTGATTGCAGCCATGAAATTAAAAGACGCTTACTCCTCGGAAGGAAGTTATGACCAACCTAGACAGCATATTAAAAAGCAGACACATTACTTTGTCAACAAAGGTCTGTCTAGTCAAGGCTATGGTTTTTCCAGTAGTCGTGTATGGATGTGAGAGTTGGACTGTGAAGAAAGCTGAGCGCCAAAGAATTGATGCTTTTGAACTGTGGTGTTGGAGAAGACTCTTGAGAGTCCCTTGGACTGCAAGGAGATCCAACCAGTCCATCCTAAAGGAGATCAGTCCTGGGTGTTCATTGGAAGGACTGATGTTGAAGCTGAAACTCCAATACTTTGGCTACCTGATGCAAAGAGTTGACTCATTGGAAAAGACCCTGATGCTGGGAGGGATACGGGGCAGGAGGAGAAGAGGACGACAGAGGATGAAATGCCTGGATGGCATCACCGACTTGATGGATGTGAGTTTAAGTGAACTCCGGGAGTTGGTGATGGACAGGGAGGTCTGGCATGCTGCAATTCATGGGGTCGAAAAGAGTCGGACACAACTGAGCGACTGAACTGAACTGATAGAATTCAAACGAGTACTGATCAGCGTACACAGTGAAGAAACTACCCAGAGTCAGGTAAAGAACCACCTGAAAGGATCAGAGGTAATAGTACCCAACAATTACATAGAGCTGAGAACAGTGCTCATTCTCACTAGCCAGACTGGAAAACCTCAAATGTCATGGGGAACTGAGTAAAGTACACAGAAGAGTCTTTTCTCAATAGAGGGAAATAATTAACCCTAGACTGAGCATCATTCTGTTCTCAACTAATACATCATAAAACAAGATCTGAAGATACTGATTTCCAAGTAGTTTAAATGCATCTTAGAGAAAAGTTCAAGAATATTTGCAGAAATACTAAAATAATCAACATCAAACAAGGGAAAATACATAATGTATTTTATGCATCCTAAAGAAAATTACCAGACATTCTAAGAAGCAGAAAAATACAATGCATAGTGAGGAGAAAAGTTAGTCAATCAAAACTGATCCAAATTGACACAAATGTTAGTATTAGCATAAAAGGACATTAAAATATGTATGTCATATATTTAAAAAGCTAACTAGGGACATAGAAGCTATAAAAAAGATCCCAAATGAACTTTTAGAAATAAAAATTGAAATATGTGAGATGAAAATATACTGGGTGGGATTAAGAGCAGATTAGACATTGAGGAAGAAAAGATGAATGAATTTGAAGGCATAGCAATAAAATTACCCAAAAAGAAAAGAAGAGAGAGAAAAAGAATCAAAGATCATATAAAAATCAATTATCTTAATGGTGGTGATGATTTCATGGATATTTATATAATACCATAACGTCAAATTATACATTTTAAATATGGGTAGTTTACTATAAGTTATGGCTTCCCTGATAGCTCAGTCAGTAAAGAATCCACCAGCAATGCAGGAGACCCCAGCTCAATTCCTGGGTAGGGAAGATCCCCTGGAGAAGGGATAAGCTGCCCAGTCCAGCACTCTTGGGCTTTCCTTGTGGCTCCGCTGGTAAAGAATCCACCTGCAATGCAGAGACGTGGGTTCAATCCCTGGGTTCGAAAGACCCCCTGGAGAAGAGAAAAGCTACCCAGTCCAGTATTCTGGCCTGGAGAATTCCATGGTCTGTATAGTCCATGGGGTCACAAAGAGTAGGACATGATTGAGCAACTTTCACTTTCACTGTAAGTTACATTTCAGGAAATCTCTCTTTTAAAAAATTGGTACATCTAATATTCAGCAAGATGACTATAGCTACAGCTATACTATAGCTAACAATACTGAATTATACATTTGAATGCTGTTAATAGAGTATGCTCTCACTAGACACACACTAAAAATTTAATATGAGGTGATAGATGTGTAACTAACCTTATGGTGGTAATCATATCACAATTTATATGTGTATCAAATTATCACATTGTTCACCTTAAGCCTGAACCATTTATATGTTAATTTTATCTCAATGAAGCTGAAAAACCCCCCAAATTAGTGTAACTATATGAACATTAATCAATAAATTTTAATATGTAAAGCAATATAAAAAGTAAGCAGCACTTAATAGTAAGTTCAACTTACCAAAAACATATAATGCTAAATTTGTGTGTACCTAATAACATGGTCTCAAAACAATGAACTGACACAAAGAACTGCTTCTGATACGCAGGCTCTACTCTTCTAATTTTAGATTGTGTGCATTTCTATGTACGTGTGGGAAACGAGTGGGGAACAGGTATGCTGGGTGGTGGTGAGGAGAACTGGTCTATTCCTCAGCAGGATTTCAGTTCAGACCGGTCTGTCAAAGACATGAAGCAAATGGCACTATGGCTACTTTCTCAGATGCCGCTACCACTCTTGGCATTGAGAAGACTGAATTGTCAGGCAGTTTCTTTCCTATTCATGTTATGTTGTTAAAGAATGCTTGGTTCACTGAGGATTTATTAAGCACTGTATAATTTTATATTCATATTTAAGATTTTTTCTTCTTCTTATTTTTGGAGCAGAGAAAAGCTTATTGCAAGGCCATGTGAAGAGACGCAAGTGGCTCATGCCCTAAACGTCTCAGGCTCCCCAAGGTTTTGGCAAAGCAAAACCCTTTGGTTTTCTTTTTTTTTCTTCTTCTTCTTCTCAAATTTTCTAAAATCATTTATTTAATTTGAGGTATAGGCGATAAACAATGTTGTGATAGTTTCAGATGAATAGCAAAGGGACTCAGCTATACATCTTTCCTCCTTCCCCACTTCAGCAACCATAAGCAACTATCTGGATAAAGATGGAAATGTGCACACAAAGAACCAGGGAGTCCCATATAGAAGGAAGAGAAAAAGTGAAAGAATAAGCTCAGTGTGTCCTGCATCACTGCGACCTTGTAATGACGAAGTACAAAGCAGATGCCTGAAATAAATCTTTCTCATTAGGCAAAGAAGCACTTTTCGTTATTCTTAAGTTCCTAAAAGAGATATGCAAATATATTAACCCAAGGTAGATCAGCCAGGTAACATTAGTGAGGTGGGCCAGACACATTTCAACTGAAATTTAAACATTTAAGGATAGTCTTTGTATCTATAAATAATACGCTGACTCCTTCCTCCACTTTTTCTGAAACACACACTCTTCTCAATCTGTCATAGGCCTGCTTTTAAAAAAATACAGAGTTTTTTTTAATTTAAAAAATACAGAATGTAAATATTGACACTACTACAAGAGAAATTCTAAGACAAATCACATCATAATAGCATATTTTAGCATTCCTCTCTCCATAATTGAACAAAAAAATTCAGTAAAGCTATAACATATTTTAATAGTAAATTGAGAAGCTTGACTTAGCTGACATATACAGAACACTATATTCAATAGCTGCATAAAACAAAATCTTTCCTAGCACACATGGAAGAGTTACAAAAGCACAAGAATATATAATGGCTCTAAGTTTCAAAAATTTCAAAAGATTAAAACAATATAGATTGTCTCATTATCAGAGAAATGCAAATCAAAACCACAATGAGGTACCATTTCACGCCAGTCAGAATGGCTGCGATCCAAAAGTCTACAAGCAATAAATGCTGGAGAGGGTGTGGAGAAAAGGGAACTCTCTTACACTGTTGGTGGGAATGCAAACTAGTACAGCCACTATGGAGAACAGTGTGGAGATTCCTTAAAAAACTGGAAATAGAACTGCCTAATGATCCAGCAATCCCACTGCTGGGCATACACATTGAGGAAACCAGAAGGGAAAGAGACACGTGTACCCCAATGTTCATCGCAGCACTGTTTATAATAGCCAGGACATGGAAGCAACCTAGATGCCCATCAGCAGATGAATGGATAAGAA
>NW_011495072.1:8373911-8374749 GCF_000754665.1 Bison bison bison | reverse complement strand
AAAGAATACATTTGAATCAGTTCTAATGAGATGGATGAAACTGGAACCTATTATACAGAGTGAAGTAAGCCAGAAAGAAAAACACCAATACAGTATACTAACGCATATATACGGAATTTAGAAAGATGGTAACAATAACCCTGTGTACAAGACAGCAAAAGAGACATTGATGTATAGATCAGTCTTATGGACTCTGTGGGAGAGGGAGAGGGTGGGGAGATTTGGGAGAATGGCATTGAAACATGTATAATATCATGTATGAAACGAGTCGCCAGTCCAGGTTCGATGCACGATACTGGATGCTTGGGGCTGATGTACTGGGACGACCCAGAAGGAGGGTATGGGGAGGGAGGACGGAGGAGGGTTCAGGATGGGGAACACAGGTATACCTGTGGTGGATTCATTTCGATATTTGGCAAAACTAATACAATATTGTAAAGTTTAAAAATAAAATAAAATTTAAATAAATAAAACAATATAGATTGTGATCACAGTGCAATTAAGCTATATATCAATAGTAAGAATGGTAAATAACTGTTTAGAAGTTAAGCAGTATACTTTTAAATAGTCTGTAAATCAAAGAAGAAAATTAAAATAGCAATTCAGAAAAATTTTAATATTAATTGCCGGGTCCAGCCCCGGTGGATCTAGGGAATTTGAAGCAGGGACAGCATCGGCGATCAGGAAACAATAGATCAATTAAGTGTTAATTAAAGATATAAGGAGTGGTTAAATAGGGATAGCTCAGTGAGAAAATTCAGTGGAGAAGACGCTGAATAACTTGGTTTACGTGGAAAGCCAATAAAATTTCAAGACAAGAAATTTGCGTCACCTACGT
>NW_011495072.1:8359058-8373811 GCF_000754665.1 Bison bison bison | reverse complement strand
GACATGGGGAGACCAGTCTTTCCAGGAACTAATCTGTCTCTTTATTTTTCAGGTCCGCTTTTATACTTTGAGTTATACATAGAGATAAATGGAAAATACAAAGTCACTTGGGGTCAGCAGTCCTGACCCTTATTGAAACCACACTTTTTTTCTGCATTTCTTCCGATATACAAAGTTCTCAGGTGATTTACATCATCTTTTGGCCAAGAAGCCTGTTAACATTTTATGACCTTTTTTGATGATGATTAGTTAGCCAGAAAACTTATTTTTTCCAAAGGTGACTTTTCTTAAGTCAGGCACCACCCTCCAAAGGCACCAGATAAATTTGCATTCCTACAGGGCAAAGGTGCAGTGGGCTATAATCAAGAAAAGAATTTACATAGCCTAAGGTCCAACGTGATTAATATCAAGGTTAATACTTATTTCTCTTATATGTTAGTTATATTCATTAATTGTATAAGGGGCAAGGGATATGGAGATGTAGCAGCAAATATTGGCTCAACAATGAAATCCTCCACCGGTATAATTCTTAACTAGCCCACTAATACTATACTAATAATTTTTTAACTTTTTAAAAGAATCTGTTTTTAGAAAGTTTAGAGCGTGTCGTGCCTCTCACGGTTGGGAGGCTGTGAACAATCACATGTGGCCGGACAAACCTGTCAGGCAGGCTAGAGAACCTTCAGAGGAGTTTGTAGGTTGAAACACTCTTGTCACGCCCAGGAATTTTATTAACTGGAGCTATAAGTTAACTATTTTTTAGAGAGAGAGAGGTGGTGGGGGACAGCCCCCTGTAAAGTCAGAGATGTAGGTGAGAGCACAAAACAGTAAAGTAGACAGACTCTGGTTTTGGGGGTAGATGCTCGAGAATTTTCAGGGGGACTCCTGAGGCTCCATCCCGCCTTTGCGTATGTCAAGCCTCTTTCTTCATGACCTTTGCCACGGAAAGAGTTTTTCATGCTGGCTCCTGACAATTAATGATAGTAAAAATGCTATATGTCAAAATTAACAAGATACAGCTAAAGCAACACCTCCAAAAAAGCTTAGAAAATAAGAAAGACTAAAAAATAATTAAATTATCTACCATAAGAAGTTTTTTACAGTTGTTTTCTTAAACATTAACCCATTAATGGAAAAGAGATGAAATAATAAAGATTTGAGTCAAAATCAATAAAATAAAATATAAATTTAAAATAGAATAAACTAAGCCGAAGTTTGTTTTTTTTTTTTTTTTTAAAGAGTCAATAAACCTCCAAACAAGAAAAGGGAGAGAAAAAGAGGCACAAATAAATGTCAAAAGTGAAAAGTCATGACCAAGTTGAGTTTCTTTCAAGAATACAAAGCTGGTTTAACACTGGAAAATCAATCTGTCAATTCATCACATTAACAGATTAATGAAGAAAATAATAGGCTCATCTTAATAGGTTTAAAAGTCTCTGGGAAAAAAAAATAAACTCCAAGGTAAAAAACTCACAGGAAAGTAAGAATAGAAAAAAAAATCATAATCTGATAAAGAAATCCTTAAAAATCTAAACAAATAGGATCAAAATAGAAGGCAAAAATAATTTGAAGTATATAATTCATCACATCAAATGTAAATGGAATAAAGACTATAACTCCCAATTTTTTAAGAATTCAGTTATATTCTTTTGAATAGAGATGTAACTGTAATATAAAGACTAAAAGAATGAGGTAAAGAGAATTGCTATATATTATTAAAAATTCTTATTCACCAGAAAGCATTACAAATCTAATCTTGTAGGCACTGAAAACATAGCTCAAAATACATAAAGCAAATATTGTAAGAGTTTTAAAGAGGGATTTGCTAATTCACTATTACAATGAGAGGTTTTTAACATACTCTTCTCAAAACATTGATAGGACAGCCAAAAATCAGCAAGCAATATAATTTACAAGCTTCATCTAATAAATAACTAATAGAATATTGCACTCAACATTTGGATAATATGCATTCTTCTAATATATTCATGAAACAGTGATGGAAATTTATCGTGTATATGAATAAAAAGCTACCTTCAAAATGTTTAGAGAATTGGTACATACAGACAGTGCTCTCTGGGCACAAATTCAGTTATAAATTAAAGAAAAAAGATAAATTTTAGAATTGCATAATGAATTTTAAAACCCATAGATAGTCTTCCCAAAGATAAAAAATATAAACCTGATCAAATCTCTATATCCATCTACCAATGTCCTGGAAATATTAGCATAGAAGAACATGCTAAATTATATGACAATTCAATCACTAAAACTCAGACCGTGATGAAATCTACAGGACAGACAACCCAGCTCTTGAGACACAGAAATTTCTAGAGGTGGGAGTACAGAATGGAGGAGAAAATATAAATTTAAAAGACATTCCAACTAGTATCAATGTATGGATTTAATTTGAATCCTAATTCATACAATCCATACAATACTTTCGCCACCTGATGCAAAGAACTGACTTACTGGAAAAGACTCTGATGCTGGGAAAGATTGAAGGCAGGAGGAGAAGGGGATGACAGAGGATGAGATGTTTGGATGGCATCTCAGACTCAATGGATGTGAGTTTGAGTAAACTGTAGGAGTTGGCGATGGACAAGGAGGCCTGGCGTGTTGCAGTCCATGGGGTCACAAAGAGTCAGAGATGACTGAGCAACTGAACTGAACTGAATCCATACAAACTGTTGGGGGAGGGCACTGAGAGAAAGTTAGATATCCAAATACTTACTGGATTTTGATGCTCCCTAGGTTCGATCCCTGGGTTGGGAAGATCCCCTGGAGAAGGAAACGGCTACCCACTCCAATATTCTGGCCTGGAGAATTCCATGGACTTTGTAGTCCATAGGGTCACAAAGAGTCAGACAGGACTCAGTGACTTTCACTTTCACTTCACTTTTTCATTAGTATTACTAAATGATATGATGTATGGTATCTGCTTCAAAAAAAGAGAGAAGATAGTATGGTATATAAGCAAAACAAGATTGCTTATGAGCCGACCATTGCCAACTGGCTGGTAGAAGCATGAGAAGTCATTAAATTATTCTACTTTGTACATGTTCGAAATTATCAGTAATGAAACATTTAAAAGAAACTAACGAATTTATTTTTTGTTTTGTGTGTGTGTGTGTTTTGTCTCCCCCTTGTTTTATTTTTATTGTATTGGAGTATAGCAGATTAGAAACTAACAAATGTAGCATAAGAATGAAAATTACAAGCCAGTCTCCCTCATGACCATGTGTGCCATTGATTCACTCATGTTTCTCAACTCCACGCCTGCCCTTTTATACCGTGTTCTGTACTGCTGGGGCTTGAAGTCTACAAACCACATTTCCCAGCTTCCATTGCCAGCTGGCTCTCCTTTAGAATCAGCTACTGGGAATCTAAAGCTACTGTTGGAAAATCAGAAAGGACAAGCTGAAAAGATTCTTTCTTTGGGCTCCAACAGTGTGGAGCGAGAATTTTAACTCCTGAAGCCTGGACCAAAGCACCATCTTTTTTCCTGGCCCCAATCCTGGTCAAGACAGCACCTTTTGACCAACCACCAGTTGGTCCAGAACCACCTGAGATAGCTTCTCCAATAGCACTGCGGCAGGTGTGTAATGGGTTTCAACTCAGGGGCATCCAAAGCTTCTTATGCTTAGATATCACCCCCTTCTTCCTCTATACTCCTCCAGGACCTCTACTTCTCCTTCTGTACCTTTAACAAATGTTCAGCCAGTTCCCTAAGTTGAATTCCCTTTATTCAAAATACCTAGAGTGGTTTCTTTATTTCTCTTTCTTAGGAAGAGTGCTTCAGTAATGAAGTTTTGGAATTGAGTTGCTGGCCTGTTGGTGCTTAAGTGCAATCATAATCTCTTACAGTAGTCTCTTACTGTAAATCCACAACTTGCATTGCCATTACAATTTCTCAGATCATCACTCATGGTTGTTTAGAATGCTGTGCTTATTAATGGGCAGGGTTTAGAAGGCTAGGAGGCTGCACTTGACTCTTATGACAGAGATGATGACTTATAGAGACTGAGGTAGGCTAGCTATTTCTGACCCACACTGGAGAGTTTATACAGAGAAAATGATAAATTTAAAGATTTAAACTTCCAGCATAAAGCTGAAAGAGAACTAGAGAGGGTATATGGCACCACTAACATTATCTCTAAATTCTTGTAGCCACAGAGCAGATGTGGCTGGAAAGAAAATTCCAAATGTCGTGTGTATGTTGCAGAATTACAATACAAGTCTAATTCATAGCTTCACCAATTCTCCTTTGTAAAAAACAGGACTTGACTCTGAAGGAGTGGAACTTGAGACTTGGGGACTTCCCTGGTGCTTCAGTGGTGAAGAATCCAGCTGTCAGTGCAGGAAACACGGGTTTGATCCCAGATCCGGGAAGATCCCACATGCCTCAGAGCAACTAAGCCCATGCACCACATCTACTGACCCTGTGCTCTAGAGCCTGGTAGCCACAACTAGTGATCCCATGCATGGAAACTACCAAAGCCTGCATGCCCTAGAGCCTGAGCTCCACAGCAAGAGAAGCCACCACAATGAGAAGCCTGCACGCTGCAACTAGAGAGCAGCCCTTGCTTGCCAAAGCTAGAGAAAAGCCCGTGTAGCAACAAAGAACCAACATAGCCAAAAATAATAAATAAATAAAATTGTTTAATGTGTTAAAAAAGAAAAAGAACTTGACTTTGAATGGAAACATTTTGGTGAACTTGGAAAAATCTAAGAAACTAAACCACTGCCACCCCCCAAGTCACCCTTGCTAAAGTAACAGTTACTTCCACCTTGCCCTGGGAGACTAGCCAACCCTTGTAATTACCTCATTGAGGAAGTTGCCTTCCAAGGGATTCTTATACTACTAAAACTCACTCCATACACACCTATTATTTCCAGATTTGTAACTATAATCACACCTCAGTAAGTAAAAGTTTGTACAAGAGACAACAGTTTATATGTATTAAAAGTCTTGCATGTTTCTGTTCATTTATATTATTGGAAACCCAAGAAATATGTATGGGAGTGAAGTTCAGGGAGGATGGTGTATAACTCTTAATAAGGCAAACTTAGCTGAGATTCTTATTTAATGCATTAGCTTTAGTAGTTAGAAATGCCTCTAAAAATTTGCAGTGTTGACTGAAATATGGACTCTACAGTGGTGTATAATAAATGAAATTGATATGCCCAAATTCCCTGGCATAAAATAGAAGAGAAATTGAGTTGTTGGAACTCCAGAGGCAACAGCATTCAATAGTATTACCTTGGTATGCCCCCTGGCACCACTGTGTGAGCAGCGGTGGTTCATAACCAGCCCGGTCCTGTGGAGGTGAATCCTCTGGGCTTCCTGCTGGTCTTTCGGCTTCTGGTCCTGTCCTTTCCCTGAGCTTCCTGTGAGTGTGTTTACTTTGATATTCCACCCCAAAGTTCCTTTTCCATTGAAGTTAGCCGAAGTCACCTGTAACAAAGAAGAGTGAATTATATAATTGGTATTTTTGTCTTTTAGTTACAGAGCCAATTTAGTAACTCACACCATATTCATTTTAATTCAACAGTAACCTCTGTTTCCAAGGCCACATATGTAGAGAAGACTGGAAAAATGGGGGTAAGGGTGGCAAATCCAGGAAATGGAAGTAAAATTCATAAGATATTTCACACCCACCAAGGTATAAAAAAATAAAAACTCTGAAATTATGTGTTGGCAAGTATGTGAATAGCAGTGGGAGTGTAAATGGATACAAACATGTTGGAAAACAGTTTCTAGTAATAAAGGCAATGATATATATCCCTCCATACCCAGCAATACACACGCTGTGGGATTTATCATAGAGACACTTGCCTGTACACAGCGGAGAATGCATGAGAATGTTCTCAGAAGGATTGTTTGTAACAGCAAAAAAGGGAAAAATGGAAATACTCCCAAATATTCAATCAGGAAAATGGATAGCCTATGATATATTCATACAAAGAATTTTAAGTGACTATGAAATAAACTCCAGAACACATCAACAAGGTAAATCTCAGCAATATAATGTTTAATGAAAAAAAAAATCTTCAAAATTTAAAAAAAAATAAAAGGGTGGGGAAGATAAAAGATAAAGGCAATTTACAGAATAATACAAAGAGGATGATTCCAAATTGGTACAATATTTAAAGCAGGTGAAACTAAACAATATATTGTTTGAGAATACATACAATGGTGATAAAAGTCATGTTGGAGTCACCTCTGAAGAAAGGAGAGGAATGTGAACAAGGAGGGGCACATAGTGAGACTTCAGAAGGACTGTTAATATTCTACTTTGTAACATATTTTACTACTCTCTTTTTCACTGGAAAAGACCTTGATGTTGGAAAAGATCGAAGGCAAAAGAAGGGGGTGAGATCGAGAGGATGAGATGGTTAGACAGCATCACCAATTCAATGGACATGAATTTGAGCAAACTCAGGGAGATAGTGGAGGACAGAGGAGCCTGGCATGCTGTAGTCCATGAGGTCACAAAGAGTCAGACACAATTTAGCGATGGACAAAAACAACAAACAGGTTTGGTTTTGTTTGCAATTCTATGACTCAGAACCTCCAGTATAGAAATGTAAAATATAAATCTCCAAAAGAGAGATTTGGAATTCCATGATGCCCAAACTTTTTTAACCATGAACTATTTAGAGCTGGAATTTCTAGAATACAGACACGGCTTAAGTAAAAGTCTATTTGTCCTGGTTGCATGTCAATCCTCTCACCCCAACCCAGGATTATTCACTTCCCACACTCTTGGCTGCAAAACTTCCCTGAGTGTCCAGGACACTGCTTCTCTGTCTACCTACCTGGACTCCTGTTCTTTGCTGTGGAGATCTTGCAAGACCTAGGAGCTTGGAGAAAACCACATTCTTGCCCCTTACTCTGACCTGAAGCAGGACCTTTCTGGGCCCATTATCCTTAACACAACCCTTTTAGTGCTGTGTTCTGTCTGCTGCACTGGCTTTCCCCACTGTGCATGGTTGGCTCTCTTGACATTGCTCCTGCTCCAACTCTTAGAAGCACTACCAGATAACCTTCTCTCTCAGTCTTCTCTCTCCCCTGCACTTTGCCAGATCACAGTGGGTCAGACTTGAGATAAGATCATGAGACTTGAACATAATTTCCCTGGGTATGGTTGGAACTGGAATGACACAGAACAAAAGACTTGGGCAGACAGGCTCCAGAAAGAGATGGTAGCATTCGCCCATGAAGTCACCACTGACTTCATGGCCATTTCTAAAGCCCAGATGATAGCCCAGAACAATACTTGAAGTAGCCAGGTCTCTTCAAAAAGAAGAACCAGCTTGAGTAATTGATTAGTGAATATAATTTGAGTAAATCAGGCAGCTCACAGACAGATGGGGGTAGAAGAAGAAAAACTCACAAGAGTCCCAAGGAAGCTCCAGGATGGTCAACAGAGGAGACACAGGGCCAAGTACCAGGCAGCTAGAAGCCCAGACATGTGGAGGATCCTGGAAGGAAGGCCTGGAGTTCCCTGCCATTTCAGCTAAGGGTGAAGCCACGGCAGTACTGTTGTATTTTTATTTTTGTCCCCTCCATTCGTCTCCCTCTGCCCCACCTATGTGGCCTGAGGAAGCAGAAGTTACAAACTACAAAAGAAATTCAAATTGTTATGTTGTGAGTTACTAAGTAGCATTTGAATCTTTAAGACAAAAATAAAATGGTATAAATTAGGGTTGTTAAAAGCACTCTGGCTAATGTTAAGAGAAAATTAATATTTTTGAAGAACATCAAATAGCCCTCAGAATCAACAGAAGTTTAGAAAATCAGGCTCTAAGACTCATCCAAAAGCCAGGATGACCAGCAGGAATGACCAGGTCGTCCTCACACCCATCTGGGCAGGACAGTGTCTCTGCTGTCACAGGCCACTGCCACCTAGAGATACACAAAGCCACTGGCTCAGTGCCAAGTCTCTGTCACCACCATAAATCATGTCTGAACCATTCCTGAACCTTCACATGGCTCCCTCAAGATCCAGCATGGGAGATGGTAGAGCCTGGGCAACTGAGCCAAGGTCATAGTCCAGCTCCCTAATGGCCCTGGGGCTGGGAGAGAGATTCTCCCTTTAGCCTTCCATCATGAAGGAAGAAGGATCTGCACCCAAGACAGGATTTCCCAAAACTAGAATCAGGGTATGGCTTGCTGAGCTGCCCTAAGAAATGATAAATGTCTACTATGACTTTCTAATACTGTGTGGGATTATAAATCAATATCTGTAAATGAAATGTGTTTGAACTGACTTTGTGTTAAAAAATGAAGAAATTCTGTATGTGTGTGAGTGTGTGTAAACATGAAGCTTGCCAACAGCAAGCAAGAAGGAAGATTTCAAAAGAAAATCAAAAGCCACAGCTCCAAAGACTGTGGCACAGAGGCCAGAGAGCCAGAACAAGCACTATATCCCAACCTTTAGAGAACCATCTGAGGAAGAGCCGGGAGTTTCTCCTGGGCTGGGACAGGGCCTGGGCAAGAGCTGAAAACCTCCCTTCCACCAGGTCCAGAGAAGTTCATGACACAGGGGCCTCCAGTAAAAGTGGGAACTGAACAGGGGAAGCAAACCCTCACAGCCAGGACCCCCCACCCCCAGTCACACTCTTGGAACAACAGCTGAAGGGTGGCAGTGGTGGTCTCCGGTGCAGGAAGTTGCTATTTTAATCTGAAATATTCATTTCCTAAATTTTCATCGGAAGGACTGATGCTGAAGCTGAAGCTCCAATACTTTGGCCACCTGATGTGAAGAGCTGACTCATTGGAAAAGACCCTGACGCTGGGAAAGATTGAGGGCAGGAGGAGAAGTGGGCAACAGAGGATGAGATGGTTGGATGGCATCACCAACTCAATGGACATGAGCAAACTCTAGGAAATGGTGAAGGACAGGGAAGCTGGGCATGCTGTGGTTCACGGGATCACAAAGAGTTGGACAAGACTGAGCAACTGAACAACAATAACGAACTTTCTACATTAAACATGTGTGGCTTTTATAATCAGGAAGGAAAGGGTTAAAGAAGCCAAGCATACTCCAGTGGAAACCGTCCTTTCCTTTTCTCTTCCTGCCAGAATAAATAAATCATCTTAGGATAACAATTAGGAACTAAATGGACAAGAGGGAATATGTTGCTGCTGTGTGTATATAAAAGACAAAACTGAGCAAATTGTACACCTGGGAGAAACCAGAACTCAGTCCCCAGGGTTAGGTGAGAATTGGGTGGGGTTGGTTGTCAATTTAATTGCTCCAAATTGGGCTCTCACTTTGCAACAAAACAAGACAAAAATAAAACTTTTTATTTAGCTTGTCAGGGATCTCTCTTTAAGGGTCTATATCTCTTCTCCAGTCTCCTTTCCCAATCGCACTCATACTTTCCTGGGAGACTCCTCTCCTCTCCAGAGCAGCCCATCAAGCCCCATAGAATGTGTGCAGATGGTTTTGCTGCTATCAAGAATGGCTTCTGGCACCTAAAAGAGACAAAGGAACTTATTTACAAAACAGACTCACAGACATAGAAAACAAATTTATGGTTACTAAAGGGGGAAGGGGAGGTAAGGGACAAATTATGAGTTTGGGATTAGCAGCTGCAAACTACTATACATAACATAGATAACCAAGAAGGACCTACTGTACAGCACAGAAAACCATATTTAATATCTTGTAATAACCTATAATAGAAAAGAATCTAAAAAAGAAAAAATGTATATGGAAATCACTTTACTGTACACCTAAAAATAATACAACACTGTAAATGAACTATCCTTCAATTTTTAAAAAGAAAACAAAGAATGGCTCCTGGGACAGTGTGGACCTGAAGCGGGGCCATCTCGCAGAAGGTTGGGCACCAAGGACCAGGCCTGCAGAATTCACGAGTCCCCACAAGGGTGGCAAACTCCCTGCATATTCTAGACACCAGGCAGACCAGGGAGGAAACCAATCCAGAGAAGGATGGTGGGTGGTGTGATGTGAGGAGTGCAGAGCAGATCATGTCTAAGAAATCTGTCTGAGATGTGGCCAGGAGAAGCCTCAGAAAAGTGGCAGGATCTGCGAAATCAGAACTGAGATGCAGGCTCTGTCTTCAGGCACCACATGTCCAGCCAAACCCAGGCCTTCAGGGAATTTTCCCTACCTTGTCCACAGGCCACATGCTCCAGACTTGACTTCTTAAGCCAACCACTCTACCCATTCCACACCTCACTACGTGTTCTGGCCTCTCTTACTGTCCCTGTTTCCTTGCTGTCACTCCAGTCCACAGCTAAAGTACACCCTTCCTTGCTAAAAAGTGATTCGGAGTACCCCCAACTCTTCTTTACTGGACACAAATCAAAGATAAGAGGTGGTAGTGAAAGGGTTAGCATCTTGACGAGATTCTCCCCCTATGCAGTCAGAGGAATCGAAAGAGCACTGAATAAAAAAAGAATTATATAGATAAATAGTGGCAAATCAAGGAGGGGGATGGGGAAGTGGTCCCCCCAGGTGAGGAGGAATATTTGGAATTGTCAACGCATGGTGATAACAAAAAGCAGACTGACTTGTCTTTGGTTCTATTACTGTTTTAAAGTTCTCCATAGACAATGCAACTCTTTATTCCTTGCACCCAGGGCAGACCAGTCCAACACCCCTTGGTACCGACCAGCTCTCTGAAACTTTTCATGTTATGAGCAAATTTGCACTTCTGCAGTTTTTACCAAGTCTTTGATTTCTCTATCCATAAAATGGCATCCACAAGTGGGAAGCAACTGAAAGCTATCACTGGGGGAGGTCATATACAAACCCATGCTGGAGGAGGTTTAGACAACATCTGGTCTAACCCTCCCATTGCACAGTGATGCAAACAAGTGTAGAGAGATGATGTGAGTTAGTGGCAGCGCTGGTCTTGACCTCAAGTCTTCTGGGGCTCTGTATACAGGACTGTATCTTGTACAGAAGGGGGCACAGTTAGTTCAGGAGTTTATGGTTATTATAGGTCCCTTTCCCAATTCAACCTAGAACTTCCTCTTAACTACTAAGGGTTCTAACAGTAATACGCTCTCTGCCTAAGTCCCAAGACAGCCTTCTCAGAGCAGGGTCAAAACCCCTTGCTTCCCTTACAGCCACCTGATTACAGACTTGATAGCCCCGTGAATTCTACTCATAGAACGTCTTTGCATCATCACATAAAAATGTGAGAAGAAATCCCCTCTGGAGGCATGTGGTCTATAGGGTCAACGTTTCCTGTGCTACTCCAACTTGTATAGCTTTCTCCATTGGCTGCTCTGTGCAACTCGAAGTATTAATCACTCTGCACCCTGCATTCTAAAGCCAGAGCTTTCCTGAAACCTCCAAGTTTCTCTCTGTGCCACCATCCTTGCAACTTCAGCCCCTTGGGGGACAGCGAGCTTGGTGAAAAACCCTAGCATATCAGCCCCTCAGTTACATTTTTATTCTGCTACGCTTGGTCAGAAGGGAGTTTCTTTCTCCAGTCCCCTGTGATACTGAGACTGCCATGATGGCCACAGGTGCTCTCAAACAGCAGATTTGACATCAGCCAGAATATAATCTTTAATGAACAAAGAAATCAATTGCTCCTCCATCGCAGCAAATCACGACCTGGCACACTCCATGAGCAGGCTCAAGTCCTTTCCCATCGTCCATTATTTTTAGATTATCCATGCCATTTTTCTCATTAGGCCAAGTCATTAAGAGTTCACAGTTGGTGTGGCTAAATCACTGCCCAAGTGACTCAGTCTCAGATCAAAAGAAGAAAAAGGACTTGTTAATTCACCATTGCTTAGAAAATAAAGTCTCAACTCTCTAGCAGGACATTCAAGGACTTTTCATGAACTGGCCTTAACCAATCTCTCCACCTCTATCACCCATCATCACCGTGGAGCCCTGCTGCTTCTACCTCATACCTACTTTGCATGTCGAATGCCCACTCATCCTCCAGGACTCAACTTAAGTCACCTTCTCCAAAGCTCTACCTTGACCTCCATTCTAGACTTATCACTTTGTGATCATTTGTCTCCTTGTCTGTCTCCTCCACTAGACTGTAAGCTCAAGGAGGAGCTCCACTGCATGGTAAATGTGTAGCCATGGATAAGTACTTGAAACTCTAATTTGCAATTTCATCACTTGTAAGTGAAAATACAGTTCTTAAGAGGAATACATGAGTTAATATATATTAAACACTTAGAAAATATCTGCTATTATGATGATCAGTATTCAAACCACAGAAAAGGTTAATAATTCTTGGTCTCCCCAGTATCTAGCCCAATGTCTGAGACACAAAAAATACTCAGTAATCACTTGTTGAGTAAATTAATAAATGAATGTGTTCCATCCAAATCTATTTTCTGTTTCCTAAACATTCCATGTCCTTTATAACCCTTTGCTCTTACACACTCTGTTTGGAAAGCTGGTTCCTCCCCACCCCATCTTACACCTACCCATTTTCTACCTGGTGAGCTGCTACTTGTCCTTCAAGACCAAGAACAACTATCACCTCCTCTTTTCTACCATCCCAGACTCCCCTGAAGCAAATTTATCTAAGCTTACACAGAACTTTGTTCATAACCATATTATCATGCTCATGGCATTGTCTTACAATCATTGTAATGTGTGTGTGTGTGTGTGTGTGTGTGTGAGAGAGAGAGAGAGCGTGCATATGCTCAGTCGCTCAGTCCTGTCTGACTCTGCAACCCCATGGACTGTAGCCTGCCAGGCTCTCTGTCCATGGAATTTTCCAGGCAAGAATACTGGAGTGGGTTGCCATTTATTTCTTCCTCCAGGGACCCTTCCCGACCCAGGATCAAACCCGCATTTCTTGCACCTCTTGCATCAGCAGGCAGATTCTTTACCACTGAGCCACCTGAGAAGCCCTATTGTAATGTTTGCTTATGTGTTAATCTCTCCTTCTTCACAGTGAGCTCTCCCAGAGCAATGATTGATTTATGTATCCCCTGGCCCCAGTAACTAGCATTATGCTGGCCCACGTTAGGCATTTAATAGGCAAAGAGGAGATTCCTGAACAAGTCCAGACGTTGATCCCAGTGTCACAGAGATGGTAAAAGAACCTAAGGACTTTCGGGCTCTAAAAAAGCCTCTCCTGGGAGGCAGGGAATCAGGCTGTGTGCTTGGAGTGATGTTGCCATTTTTTAAATTTCTGTTACTTACTGCAACAGAATAAAACCCAGACTTATAATAATGAAATAAATACCATACTCTCTCCAACAACAAGAAAAACTCAAAAAAGAAAGAAGCATCATCCACTATCCTATTTAACAAATCCACTGCTTTCATTTTTCTTTGTTCCTCTATAGCACTTTATTTATATGCACACATGATTTTACATAGTTACCCTTATAATGTAGACACAATTTGACATTCTGCTTTTTTTACTTAACCATCTCTCATAGGCATTTTTCCAAGTTACTATACTGTCTACAAAATCATCTATTCTGGCTGCATAATATTCCATTTTGTTGTTTCTAAACTACAACTGTTAAATATTCTGCTGAATATATTTTCACCTAAAGCTTTTCTTCTTCTAACTTATGGTATTTTTCAAACATTTCTGCCTAAGATTTCAGTATTTTCCTAGGGGCTTTGACAAAAGAGCTGACTTTTTTTTTAAGTCCCAGCACACAGTTAAGTCAAAGCATAGAAAAGTAGTTCTCAACCTCTGGATATGCTTTTGAATCACCTGAGGATCTTTTAAAACTACTGATATACAGACCCAACCCAGATCAAATGAGTCAGAACCAGAGAGTGGAGTAATAGAATGTTTTAAAAGGTCTTCAGGTGGTTGTAACATGAAGAAAAAGGATCAAATCGATGCAGGACAGAGAATTAGCGAGAGCATCGTGCCCAGCAGCTTGATGGGTTTTTGTTCTAGAGCAGACTTTGATGTCCCCTGCTGGACCAAGGAAATTAGTGTTATACAGAGGGCTGTTGGAGGCTCATGGGATAAACCTGATCAGTCAAACAGCCATTCATTCAGTGAGTGTCTATTGAATACCAAACTGAACAAAATTGCACCCCTGAATTCCAGTCAAATATATCCAATGGCCTAATTTACATTTCTTCCTGAATGTAAACAAGACATGTTGAATTTGGCATGTCCAAATACTAACACCTAATTTATCCTGATCAAACCAGATGTTCCAGTAGTCTTCTTCATCTCAGTGAATGGGAACTCCTACCTCCTGACTGCTCAGACCCAAGACCTTGGGATCATACTGGTGCCTTTCCCATCACATCCTACATTCCAACTCATCAGTAAGTCCTATGAGTTTTCCCTTCAAAATATATTCAGAATCTAGCCATTTCTCACCACCTCCACCCAGTATCATCCTGGTCCAAGCTATCAAACATCCCTTGCCTAGATTATTGCAATAGTCCCTGAAGTAGTCTAATTCACTAAAAACGGTTGCCTTTTGCAGACTCTTCTTCACAAAGCAGCCAGAGTGATCTTTTAAAAACATAAACACATGAAAAGATGCTCAACATCACTCATTATCAGAGAAATGTAAATAAAAACCACAATGAGGTACCATTTCACGCCAGTCAGAATGGCTGCGATCCAAAAGTCTACAAGCAATAAATGCTGGAGAGGGTGTGGAGAAAAGGGAACTCTCTTACACTGTTGGTGGGAATGCAAACTTGTACAGCCACTATGGAGAACAGTGTGGAGATTCCTTAAAAAACTGGAAATAGAACTGCCTTATGATCCAGCAATCCCACTGCTAGGCA
>NW_011495072.1:8322653-8358958 GCF_000754665.1 Bison bison bison | reverse complement strand
AAATAGAACTGCCTTATGATCCAGCAATCCCACTGCTAGGCATACACACTGAGGAAACCAGAAGGGAAAGAGACACGTGTACCCCAATGTTCATCGCAGCACTGTTTATAATAGCCAGGACATGGAAGCAACCTAGATGCCCATCAGCAGATGAATGGATAAGAAAGCTGTGGTACATATACACAATGGAGTGTTACTCAGCCATTAAAAAGAATACATTTGAATCAGTTCTAATGAGATGGATGAAACTGGAACCTATTATACAGAGTGAAGTAAGCCAGAAAGAAAAACACCAATACAGTATACTAACGCATATATATGGAATTTAGGAAGATGGTAACGATAACCCTGTATGCGAGACAGCAAAAGAGACACAGATGTATAGAACAGTCTTTTGGACTCTGTGGGAGAGGGAGAGGGTGGGATGATTTGGGAGAATGGCATTGAAATGTGTATAATATCATATAAGAAACGAATCGCCAGTCCAGGTTCAATGCAGGATAAAGGATGCTTAGGGCTGGTGCACTGGGATGACCCAGAGGGATGGTACAGGGAGGGAGGTGGGAGGGGGGTTCAGGATGGGGAACACATGTACACCCGTGGCAGATTCATGTTGATGTATGGCGAAACCAATACAATATTGTAAAGTAATTAACCTCCAATTAAAATAAATAAATTTAAACTTAAAAAATAAATAAATAAATTTGAAAAAGAAAAAAAAAAACATAAATCTGATCATATCACACTAAAACTTTCAATGTCTCTCTATCTCACTTGGGGCGTGATGGTTATGTCAGCTTGACTGAGCCACAGAAAGACAAGGCATTCATTCAAACATTATTTTGGCTGTGTCCGTTTGGCGTGTTTCTAGATGAGATTAACATTTGAATCAACAGAAGTAAAGTCTTAAGTAAAGCAGATTTCCCTCCCTAATGTTGGTGAGCCTCATCCAATCCCTTAAAGGCCTGAATAGAACAAAAAGGCTAAGGGAACTCTTGCCTAATTGCTTGCACAGGGACATCAGTCTTCCTGCCTTCAGACTCCAACTGAAACACTGGTTCTTCCTGGGTCTCAAGCCTGTAGACTCATAGACTGGAACCTTCACTTGGGTCACCAAATTGCCAAGAGCAGATCTTGGTACTTTTTAGCCTCCATAATTACAAGGGCTAATTTCTTATAATAAACAAACAGTAAACAAGGGTTCTGGAGAACGCTGATAGAAAAACACAGTAAAATCCCAAGTCCTAATCTAGACCTTCACATCTATCAGACTTCCCCATCACTGTCTGACCTCTTCTTCCTCTCCCCTGCTCAAGCACTGCACTCTGGTGGCTCAGACTTTAAGGAATCTGCCTGCAAGGCAGGAGACCTGGGTTCAATCCATGGATCAGGAAGACTCCTGGAGAAGGAAATGGCAACCCCTTCCATTATTCTTGCCTGGAGAATCCCATGGACAGAGGGCTACAGTCCATGAGGTCCCAAAGAGTCGGACACATTGAGTGATTTTCACACTTTCACTTTCAAGCCAAACATGCTTCTGCCTCAGGACCTTCGTACCTGCTGTTCTTCTGCCTGAAAAGCTCTCCCACATGGCTCACTCCTTCACTTTCTAAAGGTCTCTCTCAGCTCAACCACAGCTCACTAAAGAGAACCCCCTTGGTATACACAACCCCACAGAAAAAATAGCAACCCATCCCCGTATGACGTACCTTCATCTTCCTCCTCCGCTTGCATTTTCTCTATTGTACTCTCGACTGCCTGATGTATTAAATATTTGTTTGTTTGCTGTCTTTTCCTGTAAACCCAGATACATAATACATTAGGTAGTGATAAGTGCTATAAAGAAAAGTAAATAGGGGATATGAATAGAACATGAGAGGGTGTTGTTTCCAACAGGGCATTAGGAAAGGCCTCCCTGAGGGAATGTACAGGAAGTGACAGAACCAGGTGACAGAACCAGAACTGAAAACAAGAAAGACGCTGTGAACACAGTGCCCCATTTTTATCCCCTTATCATTCTTTTATTATTATTATTATTTATTTCAGCTGCACCAGGTCTCAGTTGTGGCATGAGAAATCTTAGTTGTGACGTGCAGGAACTAGTTCCCTGACCAAGGATGGAACCCAGGACCCCCGCATTGGGATCATGGCATCTTAGCCACTATACCACCAGGGAAGTCCCCCCTGCTCCAACTTCATCATTCTTTATTCAGATAAAAGCCAGGGGTATTCTTCATCGAGTGCAGTAGCCCTCACCTGAAGTCCTCTCTGGCTACATGTGGGGCGTTGTAGCCTCTGGGACAACATCAGCAGGGAGTTGGGGAATCAGCACCCCGTCTCCCCCCTCTTCTGGTGGGGCATGTCTGAGACCTGTTCACGAGCAGCTCCCAGAGGACTGAGCCCGCTCACCCACATCCGTCGGTCACCGAGGCCACGCAAGCTTCAACAACACCTTGCATCTGCCTCCCTCCCTTCTGTACCTACCCGTGCTTCCCACTCCTTGGACTCACTGGCACTGAAACCCTTATCTCAGGATGTAGCCTAAGACAGAAAAGAGCTCACCTGGTTCCTAGTGACTTCTCAGCTTTCAGCCGGAGGACCTGTGGGAGCGACCCACAGGGAAGAAGGCCTCTGCTGGGGGAAGGGCTGTGCCGCACCCACGGACTGCAGGCACAGGCAGTCTGTCGGGTCAGTGCTCAGCTGTCTAGGGGGCGGCTCTTGACCCAAGCATTTCACACCACCAACCACACAATAGAGTGTGATATTCAAATCAGGTTGAGGTCCTACAGAGAGAGGGTGGCTGCACAGGCCTGGTGGTGAATTTATTTATAGAAGTGGATTAGCCCAGTCTGCATACTAAATAGCATGTAAATTATGTTATTTCAACCCATAAGTTTAGACATGTCCATGGGAATAAAAATTTATGACAGTGATAAGATGTATGGTTCATGTAAATAAGCTAACCCAAGCAAAATGTGGGGAAAATGCTATGGAAATTTTCCAAATTAAGTGAGTGATACCAGCCCCACCTTTCCACAGGAGAAGGGGAAGCTGACTTCTGGCCCTGGGGCTGCCATCTCAATGCTGTTTCCAGTCACTGCAAAGAAAGGGAGGGAATGGTCAGTGTTCAGAGGTGGCTGCAAGCCCTGCCATTGAAGAGGATCAGTCTTAGAGATGGGAGCAGAAATCACTCCAAGATCCAGGAAAAATGCTCTCAATAACAGTAATAATAGCAAAGAATAATAATATAATAGCCGATATTTTTGAGGACTTACTGTGTGCCTAAAACACTTCTGAGCCCTCTATGTGGTCTACTAATTTAATTCTTATAATTTAGTACTAATAGAGATAGCTACAATATTGAATCTTATTTTTTAAATTTATCTATCTATTTATTTATTTTAGTTGTGCTGGGTCTTTCTCGCTGTGCGGGCTTTCTCTAGTTAAGGTGGGTGGGGGCACTCTGTTGCAGTGCACGGGCTTCTCATCATGGAGGCTTCTGTTGTTGCGCAGCACAGGCTCTAGGTTCATGGGCTTAGTAGTTGTGGTACACGAGCTTAGTTGCTCTTGGATCTTCCCACACCAGAGGAGCCCGTCCCTGCATTGGTGTGGGCGCACTGCAGTTATGTCCGACTCTTTGTGACCCTGTGGACTGCAGCCCGCCAGGCTCCTCTGTTCATGGGATTCTCCAGGCAAGAGTATTGGAATGGATTGCCATGCCCTCCTGCAGGCGATCTTCCGGACCCAGAGACTGACCCTGCATCTCTTTTGTTTCTTGCATTGGCACGCAGGTTCTTCACCACTAGCGCCCCCAGGCGGATTCTTATCCGCTGTACCACCAGGGAAGTGCTGCTGCTGCTGCTGCTGTTGCTGCTGCTAAGTCACTTCAGTCGTGTCCGACTCTGTACGACCCCATAGACGGCAGCTCACCAGGCTCCGCCGTCCCTGGGATTTTCCAGGCAAGAACACTGGAGTGGGTTGCCATTTCCTTCTCCAATGCATGAAAGTGAAAAGTGAAAGTGATGTCGCTCAGTCGTGTCCGACTCTTAGCGACCCCGTGGATTGCAGCCCACCAGGCTCCTCTAATATTTTTTAAAAATTTGATGACACCTCAAGGCATTCAGCATATTAGTTCACAGTCCAAGGATTGAACCCAGGCCCCAGGAGTGAAAGTGCCCTGTCCTAACCACTGAACCACCAGGGAATTCCCTATGAATCCTATTTTAATCTGAACAAACTGAAGCTCAAATTCCAGCATGTAGTAAATAGTAGAACTGCCCTCAGACAGCATGACCCCAGAGCCTGCATACTTAATCACAATGCACTTACCTTACCGTTGAACATCATGCTGAAAGGAATTTAAGGAGTCATTTATTTCAACCATCTCACTTTAAGATGAGGAAACTGAGGCCAACAAAACTTGGTGACTTGCCCAGGGGAAATGGCAGAGCCAAGATTCTGGCTTAGGATTTCAGACACCATGATTAAAGATCTTTCAAGAGCCCAGGGCACCCCTTCCTGCTGCCAGTTGCAGTAAGAAAGCCAAGGTGGCTGGAATCAGTCTTCATTTTCCTTCCTGTGTGGCCCTGGATGAGGTCTGCCTTCATTAGATTTGCAAAGGGCATAGCTGGGGAAATTCAGCTCCTGCTCTCAGAAGGTTTTCTCTCCTAGCTGGAATACTCTGCCCTGCCTATCTGGGGAGAACACAGCAGAAAAGATGCCAGCCCTCACCTCCATGGCTAGCTTCCCCTCACAAGTGCCTGACTCTAGTACTTGCTGCACAGTTCCCAAGCACCAGACTTTCTTGTCTAAATTTCATCCTGTTGCAAGCAATCAATTCTATCTCAAATCAGCTAAGCCAAGGAGGAGGTTCTAGGGGCACTGGGAAGTCCAAGGAGGAATGGGCTGGATCTAGTGGACACACGGCTGCATCCATCGATTCAGTGTCCTCAGTATTTCGGGTCTTTGTCTCTGCCCTTTCTGGCTGTAGGCCATACTCTCTGGGAGTTTTTCTCTACGAGATGGGAGAGAGAACAGCCCAAGCCTGCATTCTGAGGGCCAATCATGCAGAATAGGGTGGACGCCAATACATTAAGTCCATATATTTATTCTACAGGGATTTAGGGAGCACCTAGGCTCAGACAGTAAAGTGTCCATCTACAACGCAGGAGACCAAGTTCGATCCCTGGGTTGGGAAGATCCCCTGGAGAAGAAAATGGCAACCCACTCCAGTACTCTTGCCTGGAAAATCTCATGGACAGAGGATGCTGGTAGGCTACAGTCCTTGGGGTCACAAAGAGTCAGACACAACTGAGCAACTTCACTTTCTATATGGCTGTATCTCAGAGATACAGCCATAATCAAAACAAATGTAAATCTCATGCCCTATGGAATGGACATTCTATTGGAGGAAAGATGCTGCTGCTGCTGCTGCTAAGTCACTTCAGTCGTGTCCGACTCTGTGCAACCCCATAGACGGCAGCCCACCAGGCTCCTCCGCCCCTGGGATTCTCCAAGCCAGAATGCTGGAGTGGGTTGCCATGTCCTTCTCCAATGCATGAAAGATGAGGAAGAAATAAAAAACAAGGTAAGTAGGTGAGGTAAATAGTATGTTACATGGTGATAATTGCAGAGAAAATAAAATAGAAGGGGGAGAGAAATGCCAGATGGTACATAATTAAATTGGAAGTAGGGGCAGAGAGGCCTCACTGAGAAAGTGGTACTTGAGCAGAGAGCCCAAGGAGGAAAGAGAGTGAACAAGGCAGGTATCTGAAGGAAGAGCATGTCAGACAAGGGAACAGCCTTTGCAAGACCCTGAGGTGGGAGCGTGCTTGGCATGATGTATGACAGGGAAGGGGCCAATGTGACTAGAGTGGGGTGAGAAAGGAGGAATTAGAGGGAATAGGATCATAGAATAACAGAGGTAAGGGACGTTTTAAGTATGGCCTTGTAAAGAGAGAGAAATGGGTTGTCTTGGAAAGGTTGTGAGGGATATTTTATCCATGGTTTTACAGAGAAAGAAATATGTTGTCATTGAAAGCACTGGGACAGAGAAATGATGTAATTTGACTTACATTTTAAAAGGCTCATTCTGGCTACTGTGTTGAGAATGGACTATAAGGGGGCATGAATTAAAATGAGGAAACCAATTAGAAGATTATTGTGCTAATACCAAGGAGAGAAGCTGGTGGCTTCAACTAGAGTGAAATTAGTGGTAAGATTCAGGACATATTTTGAAATGGAGCCAGCATGACTTCCTGATGAATCATATGTGAATTGACAGAAAGAAAGGTGTCAAGAATGACTTCAAGATTTCTTGCCTGAGCAACAAGAACTGATGGAATTGTCATTAACTGAGATGGAAAAGGCTAAGAAAGGCAGGTTTGCAGGAGGGGAGGGGTCAATCAGGGAAAATGTACTGCTAACTTGTAGGGTTTCACACCCACATTCAGATAAATCGCTGCCCAAGGCGGATGGGGTACTCCTATCGGTCAGCTGCATCACGCACCAATGGTGGGAGGCAGGGCATCTGTGATTGACAGCCTCATTAGGATTCCCTTGGGATGGGAAAGCCATAATTCCTCAAAGGGAGAGTTGCTGGGTGTTGCTGGGTCAGGTTGCTGACCCCACACTGGCCTCAGAAAAATCCCCTTGAGCAAAGTCTGTAGACAACTCTGTTTATTCCTTCTCACAGGGGAGGGGAGGGCCAGGAGCCCAGGCATTGAATAGCAGTAGTGGCTGTGTGCTCCTCAGAGAAGGTTGGTGGCCTTGGTTCAGAGAAGTGGGAGGCTGAGCAGCAGAGCCTAACCGCAGAGGCCACACACAGACCCCCCAGACAAACACCCTGGCTTGCAGCAACTTCCCATCCCACTGGCTCTGGGCTGGCCCCGCTGCTAAGGTTCTTCCAGTGGGTTAGGAGGGACAGAAAGGCTGGGAAGGAGAAGAAAGAAATGGCAGATGCCTAGAACCTGAGGATTCTAAAATTTGGAGCATAAGTTGGGAAAGAGAGAAGATAAGGAATGAGGGAAGAGAGAGGTATTATGAAGTCCAAGCTCACTCTGCTCGCTGGATAGGCCAATAAATCCAAGGGACAACGGGTTGAGACAAGGAAGGGACTTTATTTGGGAGCTGGCTGACCAAGAAGATGGTAGGCTAGCGTGTCAAAATAACCTTATTGTCGGGGTCTGGTTGCCAGGGTTTTTTTTATGGATCAGAGACAGGGGGAGGTGAGGAAACAGAAAGACCATTTAATTCTTGTAAATATCTCCTAGAGGGCAAGGCTCAGGCAGGGGGATGTGTTAGTTTCACTTCCTTACAACCCTTCACAGGTGGGCAGGGTCAGGCTATCTCCCTGAAAGAAAATGAAGTCTATCAGTCCTGTCTGACTCTTTGAGACCCCATGGACTGTAGTCTACCAGGCTCCTCCATCCATGGGATTTTCCAGGCAAGAGTACTGGAGTGGGTTGCTATTTCCTTCTCCAAGGGATCTTCCTGACCCAGGGATCGAACCTGGGTCTCCCTCATTGTAGGCAGACGCTTTACCGTCTGAGCCACCAGGGAAATCACTCTATCTCCCTGAGGCAGGCCATTATATATACCTACAATAATCAAATCAGCAAGATAAGGATTCAAGTCCCAGAAGCAGTTGTTGTTCAGTCACTCATTTGTGTCCAACTCTTTGTTACCCCAAGGACTGCAGCACGCCAGGCTTCCCTGTCCTTTACCATCTCCCAGAGCTTGCTCAAACTCAAGTCCTTTGAGTCAGTGATGCCATCCAACCATCTCATCCTCTGTTGTCCCCTTCTCCTCCTGCCTTCAATCTTTCCCAGCATCAGGGTCTTTTTCAATGAGTCAGCTCTTCACAGCAGGTGGCCAAAGTACTGGGGCCTCAGCTTCAGCATCAGTCCTTCCAATGAATATCCAGGGTTGATTTCCTCAGGGTTGATTTCCTTTAGGTTTGACCAGTTTGATCTCCTACACAGAAGCAGATCCAGTAGGAATTCAAAATTAACCCCTCCCCATTACAAGGGGAAGGGAGAGAGATTGATTCCTCCACAACAGGCTGAGCCCCAGGCTTTGACTTCTCCCATGGTTGTCTCATCCTACAGAGGAGAGGCCAAGGCCCCGTGCCACTGGGGTTGGGCAGGAGGGAAGCACGCTGCTCTACTTATGTTACAGCTTTGTTCTCCACTCTTCTGTGCCCCAGAAGGCTGACTAACCCCAGGAGACTGTGTCATCCGGCTGCCTTGCAGCTTCCAGTAGGGGGTGGCAATGGGAGGCCCTGGCAGAGTTCAGAGGGAGGGAAGAGAGGAAGGTGGGACATTTCTTCCCCAGCCCTGCCTGCCTCAGGGCCACATCTCTAGCTCTAACCATTTGTGACTGTAGCTTTGGCTCTGTGGTCCCCTTTACACACTTCCCTTGGGGGCACCCTCCTCTCTCAGCCTGAGGGAGAGTGCCACTAGGCCCCAGATGCCTCACCACTCTGGGTTTCTTCCCTTAACTCTGCCTTCACCTCTGTAAACCCATCCTTCATTGAGGTCTTGTCATCGGAACCACTTGGAATGAGTTCATTTTATTTGGGAGACCATGGCTGAGACAAGCCCCAAGACTCGCTGAGAAATCCTGAGCTTATAACCAGCACCATGAACATGATCAAGGGGCAGCTTCACTCAGGCAAAAATGCAGTAACTAATGGTTGTTTTTGTCAGGCAATGTGTGTGTGTGTGTGGGGGGGGGGCATGAAACAATCCAGATTTGTAGCCCACTCAATGGACATGAGTTTGAGCAAGCTCCAGGAGATGGTGAAGGACAGGGAAGCCTGGCATGCTGCAGCCCATGGGGTCTCAAAGAGTCGGAGACCACTGAGTGACTGAACAACAACTCTAGGAGTACGTGGTCCAGTCAGAATTGAGGCTGAAGGACCTGAGAACCATTATCTGGAGTCTCCTGCAGACTGGGATGCCTCAGCACACTCAGCTCTCACTGCAGCCAAAGGCTGGGCTGCTCCCCCTTCCCACACCCCTCTCGGGCTGCCCTTGTGCCATGACTTTTCCCTTCAAGGCTATCCTAGATCTTCAAGTTGTCTCCACTCCCTAGGTAAGGATGGAATTGGGTAGAGGGTGGAGGAGAGAGGAGTTTCTGGGTAGACTTTGTGTTGCTTCCATACCTCTCAGCCCTAAGGTCAGTGCCTGCACAGGGTGTGCAGCCAATGTGCATTTATCAAATAAGCAAATAAAGAAATAAGCAATACTACTCCTAAGTGGAGGAGCAAACTTGCAAATTCCTTGCCCGGTGCTGCACTGGGCTCCACACAGAGAGGAGAAAAGTCAGGGCCCCTAGTGCTACAGGCTTCCCTGGTGGTTCAGTAGATAAAGAATCCGCCTCCCAAGCAGAAGACCCGGGTTTGATCGGGAAGATCCCCTGGAGAAGGAAATGGCAACCCACTCCAGTATTCTTGCTGGAGAATCCCATGATCCCATGGGAAAATCCCATGATCAGAGAAGCGTGGCAGTCTACAGTCCATAGGGTTGCAAAGAATCAGACACGACTTAGTGACTAAAACAACTGGTGTTACAGAGCTCCACCAGTAAGGTAAGAACTGTCTCCAGACAGAAATGCTGGACACAGACATAGCATGATTCCCAGAGGCCCAGAGAACCACGCAGGAGACCACAGCTGAAGGGTCACACCGCCGAAGGAGAGCAAGAAATGTGTGCACTGAGTAATACAAAGCTGTGAAAGAGTATGTTTGGGTGTGGTTAAAGCAGACTCTGGTACCAGGCTTCCCAAGTTCAAATACTACTTCTGCTTTTTACCTTCTGCGAGACCTTGAACAAATTTATTTAACCATTCTGGGCTTCATGTTCCTTGTCTATAAATTGGGAACAATATAGCACCCATCTCACAGTCTTATTGTAGAGACTAAATAAGCCATGAAGCAAGTAAGTTATGAAGCAAAAAATCGTTATAACAGTTCGTGGCACGTAAGTGCTATGTACGTTTGCTTTTAGTATGATTTGCTATTATCCCAGGTGGCTCAGTGATAAAAGAATATGCCTTCCAATGCAAGAAACACACGAGATGTGTTTTCAATCCCTGGGTCAGGAGAATCCCCTGGAGTAGGAAATGGCAACCATCCCAGTATTCTTGCCTGGAAAATTCCATGGAGAAGAGCTGGTGGGCTACAGTCTATGCAGTTGCAGAGTCAGATACGACTAAGCATGCACGCACTTCAGTTCAGTTCAGTTCAGTTGCTCAGTCATGTCTGACTCTTTGCGACCCATGGACTGCAGCATGCCAGGCCTCCCTATCCATCACCAACTCCTGGAGTTTACTCAAACTCATGTCCATTGAGTCAGTGATGCCATCTAACCATCTCACCCTCTGTCGTCCCCTTCTCCTCCTGCCTTCAATCTTTCCCAGCATCAGGGTCTTTTCAGATGTGTCAGTTCTTCGCATCAGGTGGCCAAAGTATTGGAGTTTCAGCTTCAGCATCAGTCCTTCCAGTGAATATTCAGGACTAACTTCCTTTAGGATGGACTGATTGGATCTCTTCACAGTCCAAAAGTCTTCTCCAACACCAGAGTTCAAAAACATCAATTCTTTGGCACTCAGCTGTCTTTGTAGTCCAACCCTCACATACATACATGACCACTGGAAAAACCATAGCTTTGACTAGATGGACCTTTGTTGGCAAAGTAATGTCTCTGTTTTTTAATAAACTGTCTAGGTTGGTCACAACTTTTCTTTAAAGGAGCAAGTGTCTTTTAATTTCATGGCTGCAGTTACCATCTGCAGTGATTTTGGAGCCCCCCCAAAAATAAAGTCTGACACTGTTTCCACTGTTTTCCCATCTATTTGCCATGAAGTGATGGGATCGGATGCCATGAGAGCTTTAAGCCAACTTTTTCACTCTCCTCTTTCACTTTCATCCAGAGGCTCTTTAGTTCTTCTTCACTTTCTGCCATAAGGGTGGTGTCATCTGCATATCTGAGGTTATTGATATTTCTCCTGGCAATCTTGATTCCAGCTTGTGCTTCTTCCAGTCCAGCGTTTCTCATGATGTACTCTGCATAGAAGTTAAATAAGCAGGGTGACAATATACAGCCTTGACATACTCTTTCCCAATTTGGAACCAGTCTGTTTTTCTACATCCAGCTCTAAATGTTGCTTCTTGAACTTCATACAGATTTTCAGGGGGCAGGTCAGGTGGCCTGGTATTCCCATCTCTTTCAGAATTTTCCACAGGTTGTTGTGAACCATACAGTCAAAAGCTTTGGCATAGTCAATAAAGCAGATGTTTTTCTGGAACTTTCTCACTTTTTCAATGACTCAACGGATGTTGGCACTTTGATCTCTGGTTCCTCTGGCTTTTCTAAATCCAGCTTGAACTTTTGGAATTTCACAGTTCCCATATTGTTGAAGATGGCTTGGAGAATTTTGAGCATTACTTTAATAGCATGTGAGATGAGTGCAATTGTGTGGTAGTTTGAGCATTCTTTGGCATCGCCTTTCTTTGGGATTGGCATGAAAACTGACCTTTTCCAGTCCTGTGCCCACTGCTGAGTTTTCCAAATTTGCTGGCATATTGAGTGCAGCACTTTCACAGCACCATCTTTTAGGATTTGAAGTAGCTCAACTGGAATTCCATCACTTCTACTAGCTTTGTTCATAGTGATGCTTCCTAAGGCCCACTTGACTTCACATTCCAGGATATTTGGCTCTAGGCGAGTGATCACACCATAGTGATTATCTGGGTTGTAAAGATGTTTTTTGTATAGCTCTTCTGTGTATTCTTGCCACCTCTTCTTAATATCTTCTGCTTCTGTTAGGTCTATACCATTTCTGTCCTTTATTGAGCCCATCTTTGCATGAAACGTTCCCTTTGTATCTCTAATTTTCTTGAAGAGATCTCTAGTCTTTCCCATTCTATTGCTTTCCTCTATTTCTTTGCATTGATCACTGCAGATGCACACCCTTATGAAAGAATAAATTCATATGAGCAGAAGGGCACAGTGCTAACCGGGCAGGTATGCTATTTTAGTATTAAAGGTTATCACCCAAGTCACACCAAAGCAACCTCTCTTTGTATTTTCACATTTAATGAAAATCTTGAGCTTTTGTACTATTGTATAACAAATAGAACTATACTTAATGCTTCAACATGACACAACCTATTTTATCTTCTTTTAAAGATGGTCTTATAATATTTATGATATGATTTTCTTCCATTTAGGAAGTTAGGATATAATCTCCCACAAGCTACAATGTCCTCATTGGTAAGACATAAAGACCTGTACCCTTTTCCAGGCATTGTAACAGAGATTAAGTAAGACAAGGTCTATAGACACTCACACTGACCTTGCTTTCTTGTGTATGCCATAGTACCTTTCACTTTCTTGTTCCCTGGAGAAAGATCCTTATTCCCCGCTGGCTGCCTGGCTCAGGGGAACTGGTAGGCAGTTGTGCCACCCTGGTGTGGTCTCATATCAGGGAACTCTGCCCCGAGCGGAAGCTGACAGTTCGATCCCAGCAGCTCAGAGGCCCCTCTGAGCCAGGCTTGCTTCCAAAATTGGCTGAGGGCTCCTCAAAGGAGCAGAGCCACCAGGAAGGGAAAAGGAGAGCTCCCAACAAGCGTGGAGGCCCAGCCATGACATTGGACCAGCTCCTCCTCCCTGCTGGAGATGTCCCCTGAAGACCAAGATGCAAAGAGGATCTGCAACGGGGAAAACAAGAGGCAACCGAGAGCCAGGATTTGTCTCAACAGCTTAATTCTCTGCTTTCTTGTCAGCCCTGGTGGCTGGCAGCAAGGATAATTTGAAATGAAGAATGTTTTTCAAGGAGGAGCAAGAGTCTCTCATCTGAAACTAATTTGTTGTCCAAAATTATACTGCAGAAGTTGTTTAGAAGCTGCAGATTAAGTTGTGCATAAAAAATACAGTAACTCTTGATTATCCACACTCATGGATAATCCAAAAACAACAGATACCTCAAATGATTTCTACTTGGTTTCATAATGCAGGATTATTTCCCCTCAACTTGTTTGCTTTTCTGCATGTAATTGTCTTCAGGGTATAGCCAGAGAGCTAGGGGATCTATAACCTTCTGTTAATTGCACAACAACCAAGGTTTCAGCACTATGCCCTGCAATGCAGAAGCCGCCTGAGTGGTATTTATAAAGATGAAAATACAATGAAGGAAAATGAAAAATGAAGTGAGAAAGAAGGAAAACAGTTAAATTTTTGTCCTTTGCACACACAGGCCAAGGAGGGGTGATTAAGAACATAGGTTCTGGAGTCAGACTGCTCACATTTCAAATCCCAGCTCTGTCTCCTATTAGGGGGATTTCAAGTGCTTATGTAACTTCTCATAGCCTCGGTTTTCTCATCTGTAAATTGAGGTTAATAACAGTAGCACAGTTTTAAGGCTGCTGTTAGGATTAAATGAGATCATTTATATGTTGTGTTTAGCACAAAGCCAGGCACACAGGAAGTATTCAATGGATGTATATTAATGCCAGCAAATTGGGTAGCTGGCCTCTTGCAATGAGTGCTCAATAGCATCTTATGGAATTCATCGCAGGACCCCAGAGCCTAAAGACAGGTTGCAGCCCTTCCATGTCCCTAGAGTGGGATGATCCAGGCTTCAGGGGAGGAGGCAGCTGAAGCTGAGGATGAGGACTAGGGGAGAGCCCAGGACAGCTGTCAGCTCCTCTGTGTGCTGAGCCAACAGGCCCACCATACAATCTTAATGATCCTGCCTAATGGGGTAAAGCAATTATGATTCACAGAAAATTGGCCATTAGCAGCTGGGAAAGCAAATAGCCTTCAATGGCACAGCACAAACAGCAGGTCAGGAGAGAGGCCCACATGTGCCAGGAGGGACCTGCAGGGGCCAGGACCTCTACTCCTGGAGCTGCCATATGGGAAAGGGAAGGGCAGAAGATCTTCAGTTCACTCAGATATGAGTCAAAGAAGCGGGGAATGGAAGAAGGGATACTGAACTACCAAGGTGGGCTGTGAGAGTGAAGACACCGGGAGGGCTGTTCTGGACCCCTGAGTTCCAGAGTTCATCTCAGCCATCCCTCTGCCTCTGGAGAACCCAAAACAGGTCAAGGAACCAAAGCAACTTAATCAGGTCAAGGTGAAGTTTCAGGAAAACACTTACCCTAGGGTAAGATGGCCTGGATAGTAGAAGTAGCAGTAATAGTAGTGGTGGTGGTGGTGGTGATTATGAACTTGGCACTATGTTAAGCTCTTTACTTGGGTGATCCCTTTTAATCCTCACAAGCTTCATGAGGAAGATATTATTTTTGCCCATTGTACAGATGAAGGAATGAGTGTCCATCTGTAAAGAAATTGCTTTAAATCATCCAGCTAATAAGTCGGTGATCTGAGATTTGAACCAATGTCCTTGTAATTCCAAAGTACCTGCTTTTAACCACTCCTCTGGGCTAGTTGCTTCAGCAGAACAAGCTCAATTGCTTGATCTGTGAAGAATTTCTAGCCCAAAGTTGTGTGGGAAACTCGGAAAGAGAATTAAGATTGGATGGTGGGCCTGTTGGTGCCAGAAATGGGAGTTGCCGCCTCCTGTGTCTTGCCTACTGGGTGGGGCCAGCCCACTCAATGGAGAGTCGAGGGCTCAGGAAGCCAGGCTGAAGAAGAGAGTGATAATTTTCTTTTTACATTTTTTTACAGCAAGGTCTTTGAAGGCCTTTGAGGTGCTTTCACACACACCCTCTGGGATGCCTGCTATTCTCTTACTTAGGTTTCTCCAGTGGCTCAGAGGTAAAGCATTCACCTACAATTCAGGAGACCAGGGTTCAATCCCTGGGTTGGGAAGATCCCCTGGAGAAGAGAATGGCAACCCACTCCAGTATCCTTGCCTGGAGAATCCCACAGACAGAGGAACCTGACAGGTCCATGGGGTCACTAAGAGTTGGATGTGACTAAGCGACTAACACTTCCCAAGCCCTAGAGAGCAGAAGCCCCTGGGGCAATGGTGCCTTGGGGCAAACGTGCCACTGATACTGGGAGCTCGCCATATCCTAAGGCCTCCACCCAGCTCAACCTCTGACCCTCAGCCCCTCTGGGTCTCAGGCTGCCCTGCTGCTGGTCACTCACAGGCACCCAGGTCTGGAACCCACTGGGAGCTGCCCCAGAACTCGAGGGATAGATACGGAGGCAGCTGTTTCCAAAGGTTTCTGACTGCTTTCATCTCTTTTTCTGCACCTTCACGCCCCTCAGCATGTGCTGGGATCTGCTGGAGCAGGGAGGAGAGAGAGCTGGGGCTGGTGTGGAAACAGGTTGGGTCGGGTTTTCTGGTTTGAGATAAATCTATGTTGGACTGAATCACTGCCCTTCTCCTACCATCCTCTCAGCCCTCCAAGACCTCAGCTACACAGCCAGCATCACTGTCAGCTGACTGTTCTCCATGTCTGTGCTCAGTCCTTAACCCTTCATCTATCATCCCCACTTGCATCTCACCCATCTCTTTGTTTTCCATCTCCTCCACTTCTCTCTGTATTCACCCTGCTGCTCAGCCTCCAGGCTGCTCTCCATTTCCTTCCATGCAGCAGAGAACTGGAGAGAAGGGTCTCTGAGCTGGGAGGAGACCTTACACTTTGTACCACCCTCCTCTTTAATTCCACAGGTGATTAGAGGCAGACCTCTGTCTGGGTTCTGGGGCTCTTTACTTCCTGTTCAGTGTTAAGCTCCTTCAGCGGGGAAACTTGTCAAGTTATGGGAGCAAGTACCATTCCCAGTACCTAGGACCGGGCTGGCTACAAGAAACCACTCTGCAGGGGTGGCTAAGCGGCAGGCTGTCCTTTGTCCCCACTTGCCGGCAGTAGGGAAATGGACTAAACAGTGACTGATGGCCTTGGTGAGCCCTGAGATCCAATCTTTGCTGCTACTTGGTTTCCCCTAATATGAAGAGAAGCTCCTGAGATTGCAGTACAGATCTGAAGATGGACTTTGTGTCCAATGGAGAACTTTGGCCCAGAGAAACAGGTCATGTGTAATTAGACGTGGTTCCCGGGGGCTGCCTTGCCACCCTCACCCCCTCCCCTGTTCCCACTCCCTGGCCTTGCCTCTCTGAGTCCTTGGATCTCTGAGCAAAGAATTTCCTTCATCAGAGAGTAATTGCCCCTGGCTCCCCTCACTTCTAATCAACAAGACAAGGTATTAGTTCCTGGGAGCATGATTGATTTCCAGGGACTTGGAACTTAATTACATTTTTGCAAAGTCTTTTTGGAATCCTCAGAGAAGCGAGACATTTCTTTGAACTTACCATGTAGGAGGGCTTCCAGCATCTCAAATATTCCATTCATCCTTCCTCTGGCCAAGGGAGGGGCATTCTATGGCCAACAGTTTTCATCTTTCCTTACCCAGGATCCCCAACCCCTGGAGTTTGACCAGAGGAACTCGGTTTCTCAAGCAGAAGAATTCCTCACTTGGTCCTCCCCACACCAGCAGTCATGCCATGAAGCCCAGGGAAGCATGAGTCCTGCCTAGAATGCATGTCCTGTGCCCCTCCCAGCTCCTGCAGGCCCAACCTGCTGGCCTCACCTGCCATGTCACACTGGGCCAGGCTTCTGGTTCCAATCTTAACCTCTCTATTATTCTAATCACCATCATCAAACTTATTAATAACTACTGTTTATTAAGCACTAACTCAATAACTGGCACTAATGTGCCAGGCTCTGTAAGGTACTTTATACACATCAGTGCATTCCATCTTCACAAGAGATCTGCTATAGTAGATATTGCTACTTACCAAGCCATTACTACATTCCCATTTACCCAGGAAGAAATGGAAGCTCAGAGAGGGTCAGCAGTTTTCCAAAAATAGAAGAACTAGAGGTGGCCAAACTGGGCTTTAAGTACTCCATGCCTCTGGACAATTACACCACGGCCAGTTCAGCACATGTTCTGCAGCCCTGCTGACCACCTCTGCCCCCTGTCTCTCCAGGGCCACCTTGCCTGTGGTTGCATGTCCCCTGAAGGCTGGCACCACTTTCCCCAGCCTGATGGCTCCTGTGCTGCCCCTTCATTCAGAAACACCTGATAGCATAATAAAGCAATTGCAAAAGGAAACAACTTTTCTCTAAGTGTGAAATTATATCAAAATTCAAGTTTCTGGGAGTAGAGTTCTGGTTCAATGTGTCCGTCATAGCAGTTTTGCAGTCACAGTCTACACTGTTCATTTTACATACTTTACATTAATGGTCAAAAGCTCAGGAATGATTTTAGTAACATCTATATAACAAAGTCATATGAGATTGTTTTTGAAATAACAAGGTGTTGTAAATAAATAAATGCTGTAAGAAACAAGATGTGCTTGATGTACCTCATGCTTGCCTGACTTCTAAGAATCACATGTTCTTTGTCTGTCTGCTATAGCCACATGCCAGGATGTCTTCTATCAGACCTGTTCCCTCCCTGGGCAACACCATCACCCACGCTGACTGCACCCCTGGGCTGTGCTCCCTACCATTCAGGTACTTAAAGCTGTTTCCTTCAGACATGTCCCATACCACAGGTGGGTCTCATCCAGGGTCTGCACAAGCCGGCACGGTCACACTGTGTCCTGAGATGTGGCTCAAACCCTAGTCTGTTGTGAGTAACTGAGACAAAAGAGAGTCTGAATCCAGGGGCATCCACTCTCTTGCCCCACAGCAATCTGCCTCCTTTCATAGGCCCAGAGCTTCTAGATTATTGTACAAGATGCAAGTTCATTGGAGGGTCTTGTTTACAGACTCACTTGTTCACATGTTCAATCCTGGATGGATGGATTAATCTCCTTCAGTGGGGAAACTTGTCAAGTTCTGAGAGCAAGTACTATTCCCAGGAGAATTTCAACTCTGGAGGCTTCCTATGGACTGTGTGTCTGGTTAGAGGAGCACAAATTTTTAGGGCATGGTGAGGAAAGGATTTAATATCTTTAGTAAATTTACAAAGTTGGGGCTACAAACTTCTAGCATGGTTCAGGGGCTTAGGTGGCACTAGTGGTAAAGAATCCGTCTGCCAATGCAGGAGATGAGAGTTTGATCCCTGGGCAGGGAAGATCCCCTGGAGCAGGGCATGGCAACCCACTCCAGTTTTCTTACCTGGAGAATCCCATGGACAGAGGAGCCTGGTGGACTGTAGTCCCTAGGGTCACAAAGAGTCAGACACAATTGGAGCGACTTAGCACACACAGCATTGTATAGACCAACAGGTAAGTTCCAATCCACTTGCTCAAAGTCCATGTCAGTGAAACATGCTGCGTCCTTAGAAGACGGGGGAAGTCAGCATATGTGATCAGTGCAGTGTGGGGGAACTATGGACCCTGCCATATAAATGAGCCAGGCTTTGACTTTTCCACCCATTTCCCCTGTCAGTACAGATGCAGTCCCTGAAACCTCTGTCCTTAGACTTTCTCTTAAAAACACAGTGAGCAGGCTCCCTGGGGCATGAGTTCTTCCTTTGCCAGTATGTGGCTCCACCCCAGCCCTTCTTGGGGTATCCCTGCCATTTCCCCTCACCATGGTTGGCATCCTGGTCAAAGCAGCAGGTCAGGGGTATCCTTGCTCACCAATTTCAGCTCATAAGAACCAGGTCTCCTCTAGCTACAGGTGTCCCTAAAGATACTTGTTATTTGAGAGCCACCAAGTCATCGCTGGAAGTGGAGGCAAGAGGGAGTGACAGTGAGGAAGGGGCATCGAGGACTAGGGTAGAAAAAGTAGAATTCACATCTGCAGAAATTCCCAAATTTTCAGGGAAGGTAAGGAGACTGGCACTCTGGCTCTTTCCCACCCTCCCCACCAGCCACTTGCTACCCTTCATTTACATGGGTCCATTCATCAAAAGACCTGGAAACGTCTGCCAGCAGCCAGGTCCAATCTTCCCAGACAGCAGTGAAGGCCAACCCTGCTCAGCAGCAAAACTCAGCTCCAATCGGCCCAGGAGCAAAAGCAAGCAGGAGAAAGAGCACATGGGACAAGGATGCGACAGAGCAGAGAACCTCCCAATTCAGTCCAGGAGCTACGCAGGAAGTCACACGAAGGGAGAGCAGCTGGACCCCCTTGAAGCCCCCGATGTGAGGTGACGAGCAGAGATGACTGGTGGACGACGGGGGCTGGGGTGACAAGGGGAGCGGGGCCTTGGAGTCAGGCCCAGCTGCTTCACCTTGTGCGAGAAGATTGGATCTGGCCATCTTCCCTTCCCTCAGTCCTACATGATCCTTCTCTGACTTAATTCTCAGCTGTGGCTTCTGGTGGGTTTTTTTTCTCATTTCTAAGACCATCTTCAAGGCTCCCGTTCACTCCTTACTCCACTTGCCCATTCATTTCCAAAGAACGACCCCAGGCCTCTCCTTCCTTTGGGTTAGACCAGACCTTTGCCCTCATCTGACATTTTTTCACAGAGCCCATCCATCCCCCCCTTCACCCCTGACACCACCTCTTCCTCCTAACCTCTCTCCAGGGGATCCCTCTGAAACAGAACCAGACATTAGTGGCAGAGGAGCTGGCAAAAGGAAGGCAGTGGAAGAAAGCTGTGGGTTTAGGCTCAGAGGCTGCAGGCTTCTCTGGCTGGAGCTGCCCTTCCTCTGAGAAGCTGGTCACAATCAAGAGGACAGGCCAGCCCCAAAGTGAAGTGCAGAGCTGGGGAAAGTAAGAGGGAATGAGCCTGGGTAATGAAAGCCATTATAGTCATAGATGCTGTATATGCCAGGCATAGGGCTAAACTCCCTCTCTCATTTAATCCTCAAAACAGCTGTAGGCAGGAATTTTCTCCATTTACAGGTGAGAAATCCAACTTTCAGAGAGTTTAGGTAATTTGCCCAAGGCCACAAAAACAAACAAGACCAAGATTCAGAGACACCCTGGCTGTTGGTCCCAGTGAAAATCTCAGCTTCACTGTTCATCTCCCATCTCTCACCAGCAGGCAAGAGAAAGCAGATGTGAGAGGACTGGCTATACAGAGCCCCAGAAGGACCCCAGGTCCCCATCCTGTTAGCAGCCAAGGGGCCCTCACCAGTCCCCTGTGTGGGTCCAAGCTCCTCCCCCAACAGCTCCTGAGGTCACCCCTCCTCAGAAGGGGCCTCACCTCATCCACAGACTTTGGTGGCATCCAGGGCTGGGACAGAGGACCCCCATCATGACATTCTGCTCACTGCCTCTTACTGTGATTTTTTTTTTTTTTTTCCTATTCTGGCCTCATTTTACTCATCATAAAGGGACTAATGATTACCAGCATCTCCTTCTAGCCTACAGAACTTCCTGGGAAGCATTAAAGATGAAAAAAAAAAAAGAGAGAGAGAGAGAGAGATAGGCACTCTTGAAGGAAGGGCATTTGTAACTGTTGACGTTAACATTTTACCTGAACAACAGGAGGTTCTCATCCAGACCCACTTCCCTCTCTGTTGTAGGAGTCATGGAGTGGCCTGAGAGTCAGCAAATAAGCTCAGAAGTTCCAGGACTCATATAGCAGGTCAGATGCCCCAAAGAGACAAGCTGACAGTGCTTTTTCCCCAGACCAGGTCAAATACACAAAGGTCTGGGCCGGGCCAGGTGTAGGGCAGAGGAGTTCTCTCTTGGCATAAGAAAAGAAAGAAGGATTAAAATATGGAGAAGAAAGGGAGAAAATATCCTGTTTCCTACATCCAAAAATTCACACAAGTGATCAAGCCGTATGAGCTGTCTGAGTCTTTCAAAACAGACAAGAGCTCTGCCTAGTCATGTCGGGCTGAGCTGGGCTGAGAAGACACATTTATAAAACATCAAAAGGAAAGTTCCAGTAGCTGCTCACAGCCGTTAGACACAGCTCCACTAGGAATTTCTTTCCAAAGGGATATTTCAAGGGTCTCATGCATGAGAAAGCAAGGGATGGAGATTCACCTGGTTAACCCACCCCTGCCCCCTCAATAATTAATAACCATCACCCCTGTGGGAGGTGGGAAAGGTTGAGGCCCTCAGAGAACAGATGTTTTATTTATCTATTTGTTTTTAGACATATGCAATGATAACACATTCAATTCCTCAACTAATATTTATGGATTACGTTATGCCAGACATTGTGCTAGACTTGAGTGTGGAGTAGTGATTAAGATGTGGTCCCTGCTCCCCAGGAATTCTTGAGCAGTGGGAGAGAAAAACACACAACAATTAACCAGCAATATACATTATACTGGGCTCTGTACACAGATATGAAGAATGTGCTAGGGGAGCATGGAGGCAGGATAGAGTCTCCACAGATGTGACAACTGCGCTGGTCATCAAAGGAGGAATAAGAATTCTCCAAGTAGAAAAGAGGGACAAGGACTCTTTGGACGAAGGGAACAGCTCCAACCAAGGCAAGATGATGTGAAAGAGCATGACTGACTTTGTTTGACTCAAATGTGGCATGCATGCAGACTGGAGTGGTAGCTGATAATCAAGCATCAGAAATAACCATTTCCTGACCTCAGAGGCACCATGATGTTGTATTTACACTCAACCTAAATTTCCCTACTCACAGCTGGCTCTTCCATAGGGTGATCACGTTGGAAAGAGCACCCAGTCTTTAACTGGATTCCTGAAAGGATCATTAGGTCATGCTACCAAAGTTCCAATCCCTTCCTGAAGCAATTCTAAAATCAGAGATTTTACTAGGGCCTGAGTGGACCAGACCTGGATTCTCCTTCCCCACTTCCAGTACTGAGCTATGCTGGCACTGGACCCATTTACCTCAGATCCATTGGTCACCCTTCCTTTGCTCAATTCTGTGTCATACAGTGAGGAAATTGGTCCCTGCAAGTTGCATCTCTTGGCTTCTAGCAGGGTCCTGCAAAGGGGAAGTACCATCAGAAGAAAAGAGGAAAGGAGGAAGGGAGAAGCCTGGGAGCTTCTAGCCATCCCTCTTTTTTCCAGCCCATATCTCTGCAGCTGCTGTGACTCCTCCATGGCTCCAGCTCCTACTCACATCTACCCTGGTTCAAATTCCCACTAATACATCCATCATGATTCTACTTCCACCTGATGACCCCAAACCCTGGGCTCTGGTAACCTCTCATTCCCCTTTGTTTCCTCAGCTGAGGGGCAGTTGTATCACCCAAGTGTCGTGAAGTTCTGTATTGCCACACCATCTCGTTTGGTTTCCCAGTGCTTCTATCTCCAATTCCTTATACTAAATTCCCTCTGCTACAAATTCTTTAAATGGTCTCCCTGTTTTTTAGTTAGGATGCTGACTAATACAGAGACTATATTTTATTCATCTTTGCATCTCCCACAGCACCGGATACAGTGATTTTCTGAGCAAGTTCTGAGTATTTGTTGGATGGACAGATGAATAGATAGTTGATTAGCTAGATGAATGATGGTATGATTAGGTAAATGAAAGGATGAAAAGATCTTCATGAGTAAATGAATGAAAATAGAGGAGTAAATTACAAAAGAACTAATAAAAAGGTGATTCTAAGAGGCTCGTAAAAATGGCCAGAAATTTAGAACAGCTGTTTGACAAAAGTAAATCCGAAAGAGAATTCAGTAGCTGGAAAAGCACATAGAGGAGGACTTTGTCACATTTGTTCCTTGTTGTATCTGAACTGAGTCACTTATCCCTTCACTCTCTTTCTAGATCTCTTCCTACATTGGCAGCAGCCAGGAGAGAAGGTGTGTTAGTGGCAAATGGTTCTAATTTCCATCTGGCAGGCATATCCATCACATTTATTATGCCTGAGTCTCTGCAAAGTGAAGGAGATGTAATGGAAGGAACCTCATCACCATTGATTCTCAGTCATATACACTTGAAAAAGTTGCCAAATGGCTGCAGTTCTGGACTGGAAAGAACTCGATTGGCCAGACAACTGTAGCCTGTGGGGTTCTTGGGGATTTTCAACAATTACATTCTCAGAATCCTGAATTCTTTTTCTGAGTATATCATCTTGAATAATTAACAATTCAGAGACCAAGTCCTTCCAAGGCCATTTGTTCATCCCCCTGATAAGCAGGGTTAAACTGAAAGATGCTCAATAAAAGAGATATTTCCAGCTCAGCTATTGACTCTGTGGTAGGAGAGCACTGAGGCCTCAAGCTCCAGGCTCTGCCCCTTACCTGCTGAATTCCACAGGAAAAGTCGGTACCTTTCCACGAGTCTAAGATTTTTGGTTCTGCCCTCACAGATTTTTGTGAAGACCAGAGGAGATGATTGTGAAAGAAAAGTAAAACCAGTAAATCTCAACACCATAACGTCATTTGTTTTATAGTCAATCCGTTTTCCACATAGACAGACATAACCTAAAAAACCTAGCTGGATTGTCGTCCCAGGCCCATCGTATAGGATGGACCTGTCTTCTGAAAACTCAGAATGCAAAAGGTCCTAAGAGAGCGACCAGAATTCACTGAAAGGGGCTGCCTCTGATCAGATCTGAATTAATGAAAATTACCAAAGTAGGTAAAGCATCTCTCCAGTTCCCTCACCCCCTGGCGTATTTCTCCTTATGCTTAAGAAAAATATTCCTCATCTATGGCCTCCTCCAAAGGCCAGTGCTCCACGGTGACCAAATTATGTCCATGCTTCCCATTTCCTACATCATCTTCTTCCTCCCCCAATGCTGCTGATATTGCCTCACTGTCGGAGATTTACATGCTGATATGGATAATTCACACCAAGCTATAGTGTAGCCTCATTGTTCCCTTAATCATGGAGTGCTAATTTTCAAAAGGATGCCCCCTGGCCCTAATGTCTGCAGATGGTATTTCAAGAAAAGTAAATGAGGAGGTATTTGGAAAGAGGAAGGCAGGAGAGAGGCTTTTCCTAAAGGCCCTCAAGTAACGCTCCTAGAAACAGATTATTCAGACTTGACATAAGGCCAAAATGGTCACACTGTGAATCTTCTTCCTCCCAGCCCAATTCAAAACCAGAGGCCAGATGTAAATCCACCCAGATGATTATTATTCCCTCATATCTCCAAGAAGGATGCAGAAGTTGGTTCTCTGTGCTGATAGCTCTTGGAATGGAAAAGATTCCCTCCCTATCCAAGACCACTTTGCAGGCAATTCCATAGCATTTTCGTGAGAGTAACCATTTTATACAGCTCCTCTGACAAATGTTTCATGCTAGGCTGGCCTCCCCTGCCACACTGGCTTTTCCCCTGATTCCTCTCCACACCATGGTTTGGTGAGTGTTCAGAGCATAAAATCCATTTTTCAGATTAGCCTCAACATAGCATAAGGAAATGAAGTGGTCTGCTGGCACTGACTCATTGTAAAACCAATTTAAATGATCAAATCGATCAATAGTTATTTACTGAACATCAACCAGCTCTGGTTATGCTCTGCTCAAAATACCCACCCCTCACTTCTTTACTCTTCTGTGACCCTCTCTTCCCAACCCCACTACCACCACCACCACCATCACTGTCACCAGTAATCAAGTTGACAGCCCCCACCCCAGGAGCTGTCCAGAATCTCAGCAACGCATATTAAACCAGAGAGACAGTTAATGGCTTCCTTTTCCTCTTTGCCAGAAGCAGATGGGAAAGGTGGGAGGAAGGGGATTATTTATTTTCTAGTCTTGCCCAAGGCAATCTCTATTTTGAGGGTCAGTTCCCTCCACCCCCATCCAAAGCCCAACATTAGTTTGACTGACAATAGCCTCCACCTTAGCCCAGCTCCAAGAGGTTGTAACTGACCCTGTTTACAATGCATGAGAAAGACTCCGCACTGCAGAACTTTCAGTTTCAGGATTTTGCAAATTTTATGAGAGTTTTCAGTCAAGCTGATTCTTAGCTTCCCTTTTCCCCTCCAGCTAAAATCAAGATCTTTCACCCAGCTCTGATCTCAGACGGACTTTTTTTCTCAGCACTTGGGACATGATTAAATAACAGGCACACGTGCACACACCAGCCCCAAATGCTTTTATTTCCCAGATCTTTCTTCAGTAATGAAGCCTGAAATGGAAAACCACTGCGCAGGGAAACTGTAGCAACAAGAAGAAGAAAAACAGACAATGTGCCTGGCTCCTTCTGGAGCCAGGGGTGAAGAAGTTTGCTCATGAAACAGACAAATTAAATATATGTATCACATGGAAGCATTTGGCAAGGAGAACCTGGGAGTTTCAGTAATTATCCGTTGGGGGTCCATTCAGTATGCGTAAAGGGGAATCAGGAAATATCTATCTTTCCATAATCCCTAGACAGCCCAAGAGGTTGAGAAGAGGATTGGCTGCAAGAAAGCATTCTTTTCGCTGTCCACCTGACATGGTCATTAACTCTACCAATTATGGCAATATAAAGAAATCATTAAAATGCAATTATTACAGCTGTATACGTTTATAGCCGCATAACTACATCAAAAGCCTGCCTTTGTAGACCTTTATGTGCTCCATAAAACTGAATAAATTGCAGCAAAGAAAAGAAGATTACTTTAATATGAATCAAGAGCAAATCTGAAATTTCTGTCTTACCCTGTGGAGATAGCAGCAGTGAAGGGCCTCGGTCCTTCTGTGACCCTGGTCCATAGGGTGTGCCTGCTCAAGTCTTCTCTTCTGCTCTAGGCCTGCATCTCCCATCACCCAGATGAACGAAATGAAAGCTAAGCAAGTACCAAAAAACAATCACAATCCCACACATTTGTATGCCTTATAGTTCTCCTCACTTTATAAATTAAAAACTGAGCCTCAAAGAATGTTTAAAGGAACCTGTATAAGGTTGCAGGGTGGTCTGTGTGTTCCCCCCACCCACCCTCCACTGAGCTCTGTGCCCCAGGAGACTGGCTTCTGTGGAGTGTATCAACGGGTCCCTTACCCTCTGACTTTCCATTAAGTTGAACCAGTGGGAAGCAATGGCAAGAACATAGAGGGTGGAAGAAGAAAGAAACTGAGATGCTTTTTCCCCTCGGCTCGCTCCCTGTCCAGCCAGGGTGTGGCAATGGCTATTCCTCCGCCTACAACAGCTCCTGCCAGGTGGCTCTGTCCTTGGTGACAGCTACAGGTCTATCTAGGTTCTGATGATCAACCCCTCCCTTTGCCCTGCAGGTCTAGGGATGGTAGAAGTTTCTCTGCTGTTGCTAAACTCAGGATGCTTCACCATTCCTTTCTGGTTTCCCTTTAACCCTCTTCATTGACTCTTAAATGTGCCCACTGCTTCCTACCAGGACTGTGACTGGGACACACAACAAATGAGTGCTGGGACCCAAACTAGAACCCAGATCATCAAAACTCTGAGTCTGAGACTGAATGATTTAGAAAATTTAATTTGCTATAGACACAGACATGCTAATTGTCATCACCATCAAAGCTTTAAGTCCCATACTTTGTGTGCCACTGTGTTGGGTCATTTAGAGAAAGAATTATAAGAATACAAGCTCTGCCTTCCAGGAATGTTCATGCTGCATCACACACACTGACGTGACCCACTCTGTAGGGTACATGCATCAGGCAGAGACAACCCAAATCAACACCTGGCTGAACAATGCCGGGGGGAGGTGCATCCGAGGAGGTGAAGTCAATGTATTTGGGAGTAGAGGGCTGAACAACTAGAAAAGCCCACGTTCTGTTTCCAAACAAGGTGGAGGAGAGCAATGGGTCAGATCATCCATAATTACAAATGATGTTAAAACATTTCTATCTGGCTTTGACATGCATGATTAGACAATACATTGTGTTTTGTTTGGGGATTTCTGCAGTAGATCTGCCTTCCTAATTAATTTTCATTAGACTGATTAGTGAAGGGAGTTTGTATTCCTAGAGTTCACACATACTTTTGCTGACTGGGAGATAGAAACAGAGAAATCTGGCCTCCAGTGTTTCTGCAAGTGGGCTGAGAAGCAGATCACCTGTATGTAACCCACCATAGTTCACTGCCTATTTTAGCCTAAACCTGACATTTCAGTCTGTAAGATCATGGGTCTGTACATATGGAATATGGCTCAGGACACAGCAGGTCCTTACTGATGCACAGTGGCTCAATGATCCTTCTCCTGAGAATCCAAATGCCTCTAATAGCAACTTGGGCCTTCTTAGTGAATCCTAGACAGGGCAGCAGTAAAGACTAGCTCTGTCTTGGAGTCAGAAGACTGGTTCTCATCCATCTGAGCTAAGTCTGCCTGGGAAGACCCTGAAATGTGCTGAATTTCAGCATTTTATGCTTGAAGATGAACAACATAATACTCAAGTTAAGAACTAAAGTGAGGGGATTTCCCTGGAGGTCTGGTAGTTAAGAATTCACATGGCAATGCAGGACATGGTCCAATCGCTGGTCCGGGAAGATCCACAGCTGCAGAGCAACTAAGCCCATGGCCACAGCTACTGAGCACGCCTACTACAGCTGCTGAAGCCTGCTCCACGACAAGAGGAGCCACCACAATGAGAAGCCCGCAAAATGCAACTAGAGTAGGCCCCCAGTCGCCACAACTGGAGAAAAGCCCGTGCAGCAATGAAGACCCAGAACAGCCAAAAACTTAAAAATAATAAATAAATATAAAAAGGAATTAAGGTGAGACACTATGCCTGGCACAGAGGTGCTCTCAATGAATATTGGTGGCATTGAATTATGGATGAGGATATGCTATTGTTAAAGTGTTAAATTCTATATGTTATTATTACAAATTCATAGAGTTGGAACCAGTCTTGTCTAGTTTATAGATTAGTTTTACTGAATTATAATGCTTTCTTTTTTCAAATAATGACAGCTAATAATTCTATGGTACTTACTATCCAGCAGACCATATTCAAAGCATTTTATCTAAATTAAGCCATTTAGTCTTTGCAACTACTCCAAAATACAGGTACTATAATTCTCCTCATTTTAAAGAGGAAGAAACTGAGACTCAGAGAGCTCACATAGGGAGGAAGTAACAGATCTGGGATTCAGATTCTCAGTCTGGTTGTAGAATCTGTGTTCCTCAACAACCTACCCTCGTGCCTCACCATGGCTGGATGACAAGGTAGAGCTTGATGTGCAAGAAATGAGGCACAAGTAAAGATTCTATCAGAACGTGGAGGTGGGGAAGGGGCCTTCTGGCTGTGGTAACCGGAGAAGCCTCCGTGGAAAGAGGTACCATTTGAACTGGGCCTGGAAAGGACTTGGGCACATAGAAATGAGATGCAAAAGGGAAGTGTGAGCAAAGGCATAGAGATGGAAACAAGTAATTCCCTTTGGGGTTACTAGGAGGCTTCTGGGAGACATGAGTTAAAGTTTTGAAGATTGGTTAAAGGGAGTGTACCTCAGAATATCCGCCTAAACTGCGTGGATTTTTTTCTAAAGGAAATGGGGAGTCATGAAAAGTGTTTGGGCAGAGTCCAAGAGGATGGGAACTCTGTCGGAGAAGGAGTTGACATGACAGTTGTGTGTAGGCTGGTGTGAGGGGAGAGACTGCGGGCGCGGAGACCACGTGTCCCGATCAGCTAATAAGCAGCTCTGCACCCACTGAGATAAATAAAGCCTTGTTAACTGACTGACAGACTGATCGACACGCTGCCTCCAAACCACAAGCCCACCTCCGTCAGCAGTCCCCTCCTTCAGAATTAACCACAGTGGCAGTGCTGCCTGAAACTGAGCAGAACACTAAGACAAAAATGATTGGAAAGAGCCCCAGCCTTGTATTTGTAAGTGGAAAAGACTGAAAACTAGAATTCCTCCTGTCCCGCAAAGTAAACAAACTGCCAAGAAGGGATGTCAATGGAGAAAGAAACACCCCACGGAACTGAATATAACCTCAATTCTTTCTCCTTTTTTCCTGTATTCCTCAATCATGAAGGGAAAATGCATGGCAGCTGCATAAAAATGATGGTCTTCTTTCCACATGTGAGGTTGCCAGGGAATTTGGCTATAACCTTTTATTAGCTGTTAATAATTTAGAAAAGGGAAAAGCATTCCCCAGTCAAATCTAATCTCATACAAATAAATACTTTGCAGAGGAACGAAAGCATCACATTCATCCTGGGATGAACAGGCGATTATCAAGCCTTCACACGTTGCTGGCATCCATCAGCCAGGCCATTCACTCTGGTTAATGGCAATTACATTGCTTTCTTTGGGTCTGTTTTCAGCAGTTACATTCGTAGCCCTGGGTGTCTCTCTCCTATACTGACTCTCCAAGGCTTCCCCCTATGTGTCTGTGAGGATCTATGTTCTGTCTGTGTGTTTCAGTGTGCACTGTAATAGCTATACATAAGGAAGAGTCTGGGGTGCTTGATGTGCACCAATTGGCTAATGCCCAGGATTAACCCAGCAGGCTGTCTGTGACTTAATGTTCAATTAAAGCCAAAACATCCACTGGAGGGAGCAGAAGAGACATTTACCTGATGTTCACAAGTAGGGGCTTACACATACAAAAGACCCCAGTTGACCAGATGCACTTGAGTATTTGCTTCACACGTGAGATATTTTCTTATTCCATGGTTCACATTGATAACTGGACGTAAGTGGGCCCTTTGCAGCACTGCACACATTGGCAGTAGCTATACAGCTGTCAACCTGCTGTTAAATGTCAGTCAAAACATGTTTAGACATCTATATGTTAGGGTTTATGATTGCAAAGCTACCCTTTCCCTTTGAAAAAGAAATGAGCATTAAGGAGGCAAGGATGCAGTAGATAAGATAACCAAGAGAGGAATATGTTAACTCAAAAGCATAACTGAACTCACCTCCATTCCTTATGTCTGCCATGCAAACATGTTCATCAGTACCATTGTTCTAGATTCCACATACAGGTGACAATATACAATATTTGTTTTTCTCTGTCTGACTTACTTCACTCTGTATGACAGACTCTAGGTCCATCCACATCTCTACAAATGATCCTGTTTTGTTCCTTTCTATGGCTGAGTAATGTTCCATTGTATATATGTACCACATCTTCTTTATCCATTCATCTGTCGATGGATATTTAGATTGCTTTCATGTCCTGGCTATTGTGAACAGTGCTGCAATGAATGATGGGGACGATGTGTATTTTTGAATTATGGTTTTCTCAGGGTATACGCCCAGTAGTGGGATTGCTGGGTCCTATGGTAGTTCTACGGAGAAGGCAATGGCACCCCACTCCAGTACTTTTGCCTAGAAAATCCCATGGATGGAGGAGCCTGGTAGGCTGCAGTCCATTGGGTCGCTAGAGTCGGACACGACTGAGCAACTTCACTTTCACTTTTCACTTTCATGCATTGGAGAAGGAAATGGCAACCCATTCCAGTGTTCTTGCCTGGAGAATCCCAGGGACGGGAAGCCTGATGGGCTGCCGTCTATGGGTCACACAGAGTCGGACACGACTGAAGCAACTTAGCAGTAGCAGCATGGTAGTTCTAAGATTGACATATGTGCACAGCCATGTGTAAAACAGATAGCTAGTGGGAACCTACTGTGTAGCACAGGGAGCTCAGCTCAGAGCTCTGTGACGACCTAGATGGGAGGGAGGTCCAAGAAGCAGGGGACATATGCATACATACAGCTGATTCACTTCATTGTACAACAGAAACTAACACAATATTGTAAAGCAACCATACCCCAGTAAAAAATAATAAATTAAAACAAATTTAAAAAACAATTTAAAAATGTATAACTGAGCTAATTTTTTTTTCACTATAAATAAACAGAGTCACTGTGATGCATTTGCCCCGTGTCCTGGATCCAAGACCAGATAGGTCACTCGGCCACAGTTCTGCCTCACTTGGCAGAACAAAGTTTATTTTCATTGACTTTCCTGCTCATCTCCTAAAACCAGCCTCTCACCCCCAAGATAAAGCAACTCTCCCCCATGGGGCCACAAATCCCTCCAATCTGGACAGATCCCTGGACAGTCTCAAGAATCTCAAATGGCTACCACTTTCCCCACAAAGTACCGACCCAAAATGGGGGTGGCCCAGTGCAATGGAGGTAAACCAGTCCTCTGGGGGAGGGGAGCCAACTCTCATTTATAATGCTCACCCATTTCCATGGTGCAAATATCCCCATCATGGCCAGTTTCAAACTACCAAAAGTTTAACAGCCAGCTCAGGACATTTCTGGACATTTAACAACCTGCCAGTGCGAGTTAACTTCGGCACAGCACTGTTAGGTCCCCCTGACCCCACCCCTCACCCCTGACCTCTGACGGCCTCCAGGTTTAGTGGGATGATCAGTGTCCTAACCCCCACATGATCTTCACACCCACAGCTCAGCCTCTGAAGCTTGTGGAACAGTAAGAACCCAACACACTCCTTAATCAACATCTTGTTCAGAAAGTGTCACTTGCCATAAATATAGGCTTTTAACCTGTCTCCTTGGCAGTTACCTCTGGGAGTAGGGACAGGGAATTCATCATAAATTTAAGAGCTGGTAGATTTCAAGGGAGCAGGAGAGGCTCAGTCCACAGGAACTGTGCAGTGAGAATGTCTCCCAAGCCCCATTGTGGAAGAGGGGGCAACTAGCCAGGCTTTAGAATGTCTGCCACTGTCCTGGGTTATCCAACCAGGGTGAAACCAGATGACTCTGTTTCCATAAAGAATAGGATGGAGGCTAAGGGAGTGCAGACCTCAGAGGAGTGGCTATTGGGTACCCATCTGAATACAGTTAAAAACTCATCAACAGTTATTTAGAGGATTAGAGGAAATATTTTGTAAGCACAAAAGCTGCTGCCAGAGGCTAGAGAGAAGAACCAAACAAGACACAGAAACAGGGAGATGGAAACTGAGACAGGGTCGGAGACAGAAATGAAGAGGAGCAATATTGATGGATGGAGATGGTACTGAACCAGATTCTGTTAAACCTAAAAAGCCTGAAATGGCTCTGTTTCTTTATCGATATCAAGCTCTTGGGTATAATTCAAAGCCCATTCCACCAATATTCCCCTATCCCCTACTTCAATTCACTCTCCAGTTTTTCATCAGCACGGACAGTACACCCTCCATTTTGTTCAAACCCATAAGCTCTAACAAAATGTTCTAACTTGACTCTATGCATTTACTTAGGTCATTTACCCGCTGTAAACATTCTCTTCCCCTCTAAATGACTTTCTCCTTGCCCAAGCTCATCCCGATTCTCACCTCATTCAGAAGACACCCCTGGTTAACTGCCCTGGCTTTTATTTCTGTCGTTCCCTCAGCTCTTGGGTGCCCAATTTGGACAAATCTTTACCCTGGTGATTTTAATAATGATTCTCTATCTACCCAGCAGTGTGACTGATTTTAGACGAGTTGCACCTTCATTTCTTCAACGGTACTGGGAAAAGACCAGACTGAATGACTTTGTTTCCTTGCAGTTCTGACATTCATCAACTCTAAGTGATGATCCCCATGCAGAAAAAGATAAATGAATGGAGGAATGCACCAGTGAGAGAAGGACAAGAAGACGGGGTAGACAAGTGTGGACGGAGAGTGACTGGGGGTGACAGTGTAGCCACCATCTCTAGTTGTCCTAGTACCCCCTCTTCCATAGGAACAACTGGCCACCTAGAATAAAAGCTATAGACCCAATGTACTTTGTACTTGACTAAGTTCAGGCCTATTAGACAGAAAAAAAAAAAAAAATGATGTGTTGCGTCTTCTGGGAACCCTCCTTATAAGACAGTTAGTGATCATCCTTTGACCCCTTTCTTTATTCTGTCCTCCATACTGCTGCCTGGAATGTGGCTGTGATGGCTGGAGCATTAATCTGAACTTTGGTCCATTAGGATAAGAATCACAGTGAACTGAAAAGAACCTGCATGACAGAGGAACAGAAACCCCTCTACCCATCCCAAGATATATGCCTCTTGACCTCCACTGAGAGAAAAATAATTCTCATATATAAGCCAATTATTTCAAGACTCTGTTACTTATCAGAACCTAATCTTAAATGATACAAACAAAGTTTTAAGCTTGAAAAGGAATTACCATGAGGCTTGTAAAGTCAGATGATAGACAGTGATCAGTTCAGTTCAATCAGTTGTATCCAACTCTTTGACACCCCATGAACCGAGCACACCAGGCCTCCCTATCCATCACCAGCTCCTGGAGTCCACCGAAACCCATGTCCATCGAGTCTGTGATGCCATCCAACCATCTCATCCTCTGTCTGTCCCCTTCTCCTCCTGCCCCCAATCCCTCCCAGCATCAGGGTCTTTTCCAATGAATCAGCTCTTCACTTCAGGTGGCCAAAGTATTGGAGTTTCAGCTTCAACATCAGTCCTTCCAGTGAACACCCAGGACTGATTTCCTTTAGGATGGGCTGGTTGGATCTCCTTGCAGTCCAAGGGACTCTCAAGAGTCTTCTCCAACACCACAGTTCAAAAGCATCAATTCTTTGGCACTCAGCCTTCTCTCTCTAGGTGTTTTTCTGGAACGCTCTTGCTTTTTCGATGATCCAGCGGACGTTGGTAATTTGATCTCTGGTTCCTCTTCCTTTTCTAAAACCAGCTTGACCAAATGGAAGTTCACGGTTCACGTATTGTTGAAGCCTGGCTTGGAGAATTTTAAGTATCACTTTACTAGCATGTGAGATGAGTGCAGTTGTGCAGTAGTTTGAGCATTCTTTGGCGTTGTCTTTCTTTGGGATTGGAATGAAAACTGAACTTTTCCAGTCCTGTGGCCACTACTGAGCTTTCCAAATTTGCTGGCATATTGAGTGCAGCACTTTCACAGTATCATCTTCCAGGATTTGAAATAGCTCAACTGCAATTCCATCACCTCCACTAGCTTTGTTCATAGTGATGCTTCCTAAGGCCCACTTGACTTCACATTCCAGGATGTCTGGCTCTAGCTCAGTGATCACACCATCGTGATTATCTGGGTTGTGAAGATCTTTTTTGTATAGTTCTTCTGTGTATTCTTGCCACCTCTTCTTAATATCTTCTGCTTCTGTTAGATCCATACCATTTCTGTCCTTTATTGAGCCCATCTTTGCATGAAATGTTCCCTTGGTATCTCTAATTTTCTTGAAGAGATCTCTAGTCTTTCCCATTCTATTCTTTTCCTCTATGTCTTTGCATTGATCACTGAGGAAGGCTCTCTTATCTCTCCTTGTTATTCTTGGAACTCTGCATTCAAATGGGTATATCTTTCCTTTTCTCCTTTGCTTTTAGCTTCTCTTCTTTTCACAGCTATTTGTAAGGCCTCCTCAGACAGCCATTTTGCTTTTTTGCATTTCTTTTTCTTGGGGGTGGTCTTGATTCCTTTCTCCTGTACAATATCACAAACCTCTGTCCATAGTTCATCAGGCACTCTGTCAGATCTAGTCCCTTAAGTCTATTTCTCACTTTCACTGCTTAGTCATAAGGGATTTGATTTAGGTCATACTTGAATGGTCTAGTGGTTTTCCCCACTTTCTTCAATTTAAGTATGAATGTGGCAATAAGAAGTTCATGATCTGAGCCACAGTCAGCTCCCAGTCTTGTTTTTGCTGACTGTATAGAGCTTCTCCATCTTTGGCTGCAAAGAATATAATCAATCTGATTTCAGTGTTGACCATCTGGTCATGTCCATGTGTAGAGTCTTCTCTTGTGTTCTTGGAAGAGGGTGTTTGCTATGACCAGTGCGTTCTCTTGGCAGAACTCTTTTAGCCTTTGCCCTGCTTCATTTTGTACTCCAAGGCCAAATTTGCCTATTCCTCCAGGTATTTCTTGACTTCTTACTTTTGCATTCCAGTCCCTTATAATGAAAAGGACATCTTTTGGGGGTGTTAGTTCTAGAAGGCTTGTAGGTCTTCATAGAACCATTCTACTTAAGCTTCTTCAGTGTTACTGGTTGGGGCATAGACCTGCATTACCATGATATTGAATGGTTTGCCTTGGAAATGAACAGAGATCATTCTGTCGTTTTTGAGATTGCATCCAAGTACTGCATTTCGGACTCTTTTGCTGACCGTGATGGCTACTCCATTTCTTCTAAGGGATTCCTGCCCACAGTAGTAGATATAATGGTCATCTGAGTTAAATTCACCCATTCCCATCCACCTTAGTTCACCGATTCCTAGAATGTCGATGTTTACTCTTGCCATCTCCTGTTTGACCACTTCCAATTTACTGCACAAAAAAGATCTTCACAACCCAGATAATCACAATGGTGTGATCACTCACCTAGAGCCAGACATCTTGGAACGTGAAGTTAAGTGGGCCTTAGGAAGCATCACTATGAACAAAGCTAGTGGAGGTGATGGAATTCCAGTTGAGCTATTTCAAATCCTGGAAGATGATGCTGTGAAAGTGCTGCACTCAGTATGCCAGCAAATTTGGAAAGCTCAGTAGTGGCCACAGGACTGGAAAAGGTCAGTTTTCATTCCAATCCCAAAGAAAGACAATGCCAAAGAATGCTCAAACTACTGCACAACTGCACTCATCTCACATGCTAGTAAAGTAATGCTCAACATTCTCCAAGCCAGGCTTCAGCAATACGTGAACCATGAACTTCCAGATGTTCAAGCTGGTTTTAGAAAAGGCAGAGGAACCAGAGATCAAATTACCAACGTCCACTGGATCATTGAAAAAGCAAGAGCGTTCCAGAAAAACACCTATTTCTGCTTTATTGACTATGCCAAAGCCTTTGACTGTGTGGATCACAATAAACTGTGGAAAATTCTGAAAGAGATGGGAATACCAGATCACCTGACCTGCCTCTTGAGAAACCTGTATGCAGGTCAGGAAGCAATAGTTCAAACTGGGCATGGAACGACAGACTGGTTCCAAATAGGAAAAGGAGTACATCAAGGCTGTATATTGTCACCCTGCTTATTTAATTTATATGCAGAGTACATCATGAGTAACGCTGGGCTGGAGAAACACAAGCTGGAATCAAAATTGCAGGGAGAAATATCAATAACCTCAGATATGCAGATGACACCACCCTTATGGCAGAAAGTGAAGAAGAACTAAAGAGCCTCTTGATGAAAGGGAAAGAGGAGAGTGAAAAAAATTGGCTTAAAGCTCAACATTCAGAAAACGAAGATCATGGTATCCAGTTCCATCACTTCATGGCAAATAGATGGGGATACAGTGGAAACAGTGGCTGACTTTATTTTTCTGGGCTCCAAAGCCACTGCAGATGGTGATTGCAGCCATGGAATTAAAAGACGCTAACTCCTTGGAAGGAAAGTTATGACCAACCTAGATAACATATTAGAAAGCAGAGACATTACTTTGCCAACAAATGTCTGTCTAGTCAAGGCTATGGTTTTTCCAGTGGTCATGTACGGATGTGAGAGTTGGACTACGAAGAAAACTGAGTGCCGAAGAATTGATGCTTTTGAACTGTGGTGTTGGAGAAGACTCTTGAGAGTCCCTTGGACTACAAGGAGATCCAACCAGCCCATCCTAAAGGAAATCAGTCCTGGGTGTTCACTGGAAGGACTGATGTTGAAGCTGAAACTGCAATACTTTGGCCACCTGAAGCGAAGAG
>NW_011495072.1:8315103-8322386 GCF_000754665.1 Bison bison bison | reverse complement strand
TACACCATCGAAACTTGGTTCTATAACCAGTCCCATCCACAACTGGGTGCTGTTTTTGCTTTGGCTCCATCCCTTCATTCTTTCTGGAGTTATTTCTCCACTGATCTCCAGTAGCATATTGGGCACCTAATGACCTGGGGAGTTGCTCTTTCAGTGTCCTATCTTTTTGCCTTTTCATACTATTCATGGGGTTCTCAAGGCACGAATACTGAAGTGGTTTGGCATTCCCTTCTCCAGTGGACCACATTCCGTCAGACCTCTCCACCATGACCCAACCATCTTGGGTGGCCCCACACAGCATGGCTTAGTTTCATTGAGTTAGATAAGGCTGTGGTCCATGTGACCAGATTGGCTAGTTGTCTGTGATTGTGATTGGTGGAGGTGGGTTAATAGATGACATAAAAGGTAATAGAGGAAGAGTTGACACCAAAAGCAGTGCTTTCCTTTTATCATCTCCCAATTTCTTTACCACAGGACAGCCTCAGACATCCATGGGCAGATTTAAAAGCCCATCTTAAAACCTGTCTCCAGGAAGTGTTCACCCTTTTGACTAGCCCAGCACCTCCAAGATCGCCCCTCCTCAAAATTCCTCGGGCACTTCCTATTTACTTATTTGGCACTGGTCAAAATGCCTGGTACTGACTGTACGAATGTTTCCATTGGTCCAACCCAACTGGACTATGTTCTACAAGAGAAAAAAAAAAGCTTTTCTCACTTTTCCTTCACCTACAATGATGACATCCCAGACTTTCTGGGGCAGATCAGATTCGAAGTATTTCAGCCTGGTGCTCTCTGAATTTTGAAAATTTTATTATTTAAACTACATCAGCCAAAGAACCTTTTTAATATAGGACCATAATAAAAATGAAACTATGAGCCATGCCTTGTAGGGCCACCCAAGACAGATGGGTTGTGTTGGAGAGTTCTGATAAAATGTGCTCCACTGGAGAAGGGAATGGCAAACCTCTTCAGCATTCTTGCCTTGAGAATCTCATGAATGGTATGAAAAAGCAAAAAGGTATGACACCAAAAGATGAATTCCCCAGGTCAGTAGGTGCCCAATATGCTACTGGAGAAGAGCAGAGAAAAAGCTCCAGAAGGAATGAAGAAGCTGAGCCAAAGCGGAAACAAAGCCCAGCTGTGGATGTGTCTAGTGGTGAAAGTAAAGTCAGATGCTGTAAAGAACAATATTGCAAAGGACCCTGGAACGTTAGGTCCTTGAATCAAGATAAATTCAGTTCAGCTCCGTTCAGTTCAGTCACTCAAGCATGTCTGACTCTTTGCGACCCCATGGACTGCAGCACACCAGGCTTCCCTGTCCATCACCAACTCCCAGAGCCTGCTCAGACTCATGTCCATCAAGTCCATGATGTCATCCTACCATCTCATCCTTTGTCATCCCCTTCTCTTCCTGCCTTCAATCTTTCCCAGCATCAGGGTCTTTTCCAATGAGTCAGTTCTTTGCATCAGGTAGCCAAAGTATTGGAGTTTCAGCTTCAGTATCAGTCCTTCCAATGAATATTCATGACTAATTTCCTCAGGATTGACTCGTGTGATCTATTTGCAGTCCAAGGGACTCTCAAGAGTCTTCTCCAACACTACAGTTCAAAAGCATAGGAAGTGGTCAAACCAGAGATGGCAAAGGTAAACATCAACATTTTAGGAATGAATGAACTAAAATGGACCAGAATGGGTGAATTTAATTCAGATGACCATTATATCTACTACCGTGGGCAAGGCTCCCTTACAAGAAATGGAGTAGCTCTCATAGTCAAGAAAAGAGTCTGAAATGTAGTGCTTGGGTGCAATCTCAAAAACAACAAAATGATCTCTATTCATTTCCAAGGCAAACCATTCAATATCACAGTAATCCAAATCTATGCCCCAACCACAAATGCTGAAGAAGCTGAAGTTGAATGATTCTCTGAAGACCTACAAGACCTTCTAGAACTAACACCAAAAAATATGTCTTTTTCATCATGGAATGCAAAAGTAGGAAGTCAAGAGCTACCTGGAGTAACAGGCAAGTTTGGCCTTGGAGTACAGAATGAAGCAGAGCAAAGGTTAATAGCGTTTTGCCAAGGCAACGCACTGGTCATAGCAAACACCCTCTTCCAACAACACATGTGTTGTTGGATGGTCAATACCAAATCCAGATTGATTACATTCTTTGCAGTTGAAGATAGAGAAGCTCCATATAGTCAGCAAAAACAAGACTGGGAGCTGACTGTGACTCAGATCATGAACTCCTTATTGAAAACTTAGAGTTAAAATGAAGAAAGTAGGGAAAACCACAAGGCCATTCGGGTATGACCTAAATCAAATGCCTTGTGATTATACACTGAAAGTGACAAATAGAGTCAAGGGGTTAGATCTGATAGACACAATTCTTGAAGAACTATGGATGGAGGTTTGTGACATTGTATAGGAGGCTGTGATCAAAACCATCACAAAGAAAAAGAAATACAAAAAGGCAAACTGGCTATCTAAGGAGGCCTTACAAATAGCTGTGAAAAGAAGAGAAGTGAAAGGCAAAGGAGAAAAGGAAAGACATACCCATTTGAATGCAGAATTCCAAAGAATAGCAAGGAGAGATAGGAAAGCCTTCCTCAGCGATCAGTGCAAAGAAATAGAGGAAAACAATAGAATGGGAAAGACTAGAGATCGCTTCAAGAAAATTAGAGATACCAAGGGAACATTTCATGCAAAGATGGGCTCAATAAAGGACAGAAATGGTATGGACCTAACAGAAGCAGAAGATATTAAGAAGAGGTGGCAAGAATACACAGAAGAACAATACAACAAAGATCTTCACGACCATGATAATTACAATGGTGTGATCATTCACCTAGAGCCAGACATCCTGGAATGTGAAGTCAAGTGGGCCTTAGGAAGCATTACTACAAACAAAGCTAGTGGAGGTGATGGAATTGCAGCTGAACTATTTCAAATCCTAAAAGATGGTGCTGTGAAAGTGCTGCACTCAATATGCCAGCAAGTTTGGAAAGCTCAGCAGTGGCCACAGGACTGGAAAAGGTCAGTTTTCATTTCAATCTCAAAGAAGGGAAATAACCAAAGAATGTTCAAATGACAACACAATTGCACTCATTTCACATGCTAGCAAAATTCTCCAAGCTAGGCTTCAATAGTATGTGAACTGAGAACGTCCAGATGTTCAAGCTGGGTTAGAAAAGGCAGAGGAACCAGAAATCAAATTGTCAATATCCGTAGCATCATAGAAAATGCAAGAGAATTCCAGAAAAACATCTACTTCTGTTTCATTGACTGTGTTAAAGTCTTTGACTGTGTGAATCACAACAAGACTGGAAAATTCTTAAAGAGATGTGGATACCAGACCACCTTACCTCCCTCCTGAGAAACCTGTATGCATGTCAAGAAGCAACAGTTAGAATCAGATATGGAACAACGAACTGGTTCCAAATTGGGAAAGAAGTACGTCAAGGCTGTATATTGTCACCCTGCTTATTTGACTTATATGCAGAGTACCTCATGTGAAATGCCAGGATGGATGAAGCACAAGCTGGAATCAAGATTGCCGGGAGAAATATCAATAACCTCATATACGCAGATGACACCACTCTTATGGCAGAAAGTGAAGAGGAACTAAAGATTCTCTTGATGAAGATGAAAGAGAAGAGAAAAAGGGCTGGCTTAAAACTCAATATCAAAAAACGAAGATCATGGCATCTGTTCCCATCACTTCACAGCAAATAGATGGGTAAACAGTGGAAACAGTGACCGACTTTTTTTGTTCAGCTCCAAAATGGTGACTGCAGCCACGAAATAAAAAGCCGCTTGCTCCTTGGAAGAAAAGCTATGACAAACCTAGACTGTAAAAAGCAGAGACGTTACTTTACTGACAAAGGTCCCTCTAGTCAAACCTATGGTTTTTCCAGTAGTCATGTATGGATGTGAGAGTTAGACCATAAAGAAGGCTAAACACTGAAGAACTGATGCTTTTGAACTGTTGTGTTGGAGAAGATTCTTGAGAGTGCCTTGGACTTCAAGAAGATCAAACCAGTCAATCCTGAAAGAAGTAAGTCCTGAATATTCATTGGAAGGACTGATGCTGAAGCTAAAGCTCCAATACTTTGACCACCTGATGTGAGGAACTGACTCATTAGAAAGGATCCTGATGCTGGGAAAGATTGAAGGCGGGAGGAGAAGGGGGAAACAGAGGATGAGATGGTTGGATGGCATCACCAACTCAATGAACATGAGTTTGAGCAAACTCTAGGAGATGGTGATGGACAGGGAAGCCTGGTGTGCTACAGTCAGTGGGGTCACAAAGAGTTGGACATGACTGAGCAACTGAACAACAAATAATAAAAATTCCATTTTTGAACTCAGGAAATATGATTCCCATACTCATAAAGTCTACCTAGGTGCTCAGTTTTTTTTCTTAATCCATTGATTTTTTTTTTCTTGATGGATTGAAAGTATCTTGACATGAGCCCAAGGGCATCTAAGTGGAAAGAGTGATTTAAGGAAGATGATGAAATATGGCAAGTGGAGAAAGTATGATTGAAAAGGGTACCATCAGAACTGGGAGAAGATGCTGGGCCTAGATCAGTGACCAATGGAGCATCTAGACAGGAACAATAGCTTCTTTCTCTGCCAACACACACAGCCTGTGCCAGGAATCTGGGCCCTTGCCCTAGTGAGAAACTGGAAAATTCTTTAGATGATAAAAGGCCAGAATTCCTTTTAAAGGGGGTGAAGTGAGCACACACAGTGATTTTACTCCTTCCCAAGCCTCACTAAAACTACAGCAAAGGAGTTGTTTAAGAAGGCATAAATGCACAAGGACAAAGCCAGAATGGGAAAGGGGAAAATCACGATAAAATTTTGGAAGCTGCAAAGTGGATGGGCAAAAGGTAATGAACTTGACAGATCAAGAAATCTAAGTCACTGCTGGTAGAGAGGAAAGATGAAAGGCAACCTGGTTTATATCATAGAATCTTCAACAGGCCTAGAATTGGCAGCACCAGGGATTTCTGGAAGTCCAGGTGGTGGAGTTTTGCATGGGTGTGTGTGCATGCCCAGTCGCTTCAGGCATGTCTGATTCTTTGTGACCCCATGGACTGCAGCCTGCCAGGCTCCTCTATCCATGGGATTCTCCAGGCAAGAATACTGGAGTGGGTTGCCCTGCCTGCCTCCAGGGGATCTTCTTGACCCAGGGATCGAACTTGTATCTCCTGAGTCTCCTGCATTGCAGGTGGATTCTTTACCTTCGAGCCACTGGGGAAGCCCTAGTGGAGCTTTAGGGGATGGTAAAAATAAGGAGAAGAGGGAGAAAGCTGTTTAAGGAGCAGCAGCTTCTGGATCCCCTCCCCACTTTGGGTACCTGCTCAGCACCAGTCCTCCAGGCTGGCAGAAGACTGGAGGCATATTGTCTGCAGAGGGTGAACCCAAGGGCTTCCTGGCACCATTGAGGGTAGTGTACACAGGGAGGCCCACTGCGGATATTTTGAGAGCTTCCCCAACATTATCAGACATCTGACAAGAGCCTCCTAATGTGAAAAACAGAGATGAAAAGAAATGGGAAAAAAATCAACTGAAAAGTAACTAAGGCTATGAAGGGAGAACACTTTATGACGCAAACCGTGGAAGGAACAGGAACACCTGTTCTCACTTCCATCGGCCCTTTGCTTGCCTGCCTGTCCCTAGGAAGACCAGCTGCACAGCCATGAATGTCACAGGGGAGGGGGATCTCTCACAGTTTGTGTCCAGTAGTTCCCAAACTCGGCTCTGAGGAACCTGAGCTTCTGTGAATCCTTCAAGGTTCATGGGGAGCAGGCAGGGAAAGGGGAAGAGCAGGTGAGACTCTAGCCTCTGTCCAGCTTCAAACAAAACAGCTCTGCTTTTCAAAGTTGTTTCAAAACCTGAAGTTCCCTATAAATTTGTGTTTAAAAAAGTAGCTCTCCAGTTTTAAAAAAAAAAAATGCTGCAAATCACAGATTAAATCCAGACCCTATTTTTGGAGATAAAGAGACTTAGGAGTTCGTTAGGAGTCAGGCTCCTGCCCAGAGCTAAGAATGGCTATGCAGAGGCTACAGCAGACACATCCGCTGTCAGACTGCCAAGCAGCGGTCCCCAGGGCGCAAGCCCTGAGGGCACTCTCTCTCTCTCTCTCTCTCTCTCTCTCTCTGTGGAACTGGGCAACCTTCTAGCCTGGGGGCGCTGGATTCCTGTTCCTTCCTCCCTCCTGTGGTTGCTCTGGGGCGGTCCCTCCAGCCCCAGAGTCTGACTGCTCTGCTGATTTGCCCCCTCCACCAGGGACTTCTCTGCACCCCATGAGACATCAGCCTGGCTGTTTCTTGAATGTAAGAGACTGCACATACTGGAAAGATAGATAAAAGAGCCGTGCTCTGTAAGCTCACTGAGAAATGTCTCTTTTCTAATTGGTGTGGAGTCCCTAACTGTGGCTCCTTCAGACTTCTCTTCTCATGGGCCAGGATATGTGGACTTCCTCCCACCCAGGTTCATCCTCCTGATCTTTTTTCTCCCCGTTTCCCGGCAGCTCTCTTGAGCAGCCCCCTACAGGCTGGTGAGATACCTTGGCTCTTTCTGAGGATAAGGCAAACACAGACACTCTTATCTAGACAACTTCCTCTCTTCGGAACTTACTCAGCTGTGGACATCACCTCTGTAATCCAACCAGAATCCTCCACATCTAGTGGGGGCTCACACCACAGAAAACTAGTGCTAAAGTGAAGGTCTCATGTTGCTCAGAAAGATTGTTGCTGTTACATAAATATAACACACACACACACAGGCTTCCCTCCTGCCCCGGGTCTCCTCCCAGGATGGCATGTGACTTCCCTGTGACCTGCCTGAAGAGTGCTGGATCATTGGCCATGCTGCCATCCAGTCTTATCTCACCCATCTGACTCTAAGTAGAGGAAAACAATGAACTCTTTGGTTAAGTGATTGATGTTCAACAACATCCCCTAAAGCCTGGGCTAACCCCTCTGAGAAACAAGGACTCCTTGATAAGACTCCTGCATGCAAATATCTGACTGTGTCCTCCAACTCACTTTCCACCTCAGCTTGGCAGTAATCTCTTCCTATCCTCTGCTTTGCTTCTACCTTCTGGAAAAGAAAAACAAGCACAGCTACTGTTTAAGTCTGCCTAGAAGCCTGGAGAATCCCAGGGACAGAGGAGCCTGGTGGGCTGCTGTCTACGGGGTCGCAGAGAGTCAGACATGACTGATGCGACTTAGCAGCAGCAGCAGCAGAATTACAATGTAAGCTCCTTG
>NW_011495072.1:8313336-8315003 GCF_000754665.1 Bison bison bison | reverse complement strand
TTGTTTTAGTCACTCAGTCATGTCCAACTCTTTGTGAACCCATGGTCTGTAGCCTTCCAGGCTCCTCTGTCCATGGAATTTCCCAGGCAAGAACACTGGAGTGGGTAGCTGTTCTCTAGGGGATTTTCCCGATCCATGGATCAAACCTAGGTCTCCCACATTGCAGGCAGATTTGTTACCATCTGAGCCACCAGGGACGGAGAAGGCAATGGCACCCCACTCCAGTACTCTTGCCTGGAAAATCCCATGGATGGAGGAGCCTGAAAGGCTGCAGTCCATGGGGTCGCTGAGGGTCGGACATGACTGAGTGACTTCACTTTCACTTTTCACTTTCATGCATTGGAGAAGGAAATGGCAACCTACTCCTGTGTTCTTGCCTGAAGAATCCCAGGAACGGGGCATCCTGGTGGGCTGCCATCTATGGGGTCACACAGAGTCGGACACGACTGAAGTGACTCAGCAGCAGGAGCAGAGCCACCAGGGAAGCCTGTTAAGGGCAGATTTTTGTGTGTTCTACTCATGGCTATATCCCCAGGGCCTACGGGAGGGCCTGGCACAAAGCATATACTTGATCAGAGGGAAGGAATGAATGAATGAAGGAGAGATGGAGCCAGTCTCTCTCTCATTCTCTCCTCCTAAAAGCCTTCCCTGCACTAGGTCTGGCCCATGGTCACAGAGAGATCCAAGTCATGAGGACAGGACACTGAAAGAATAGAAGACCTGCTGCGGAAGTAGAACATGGAAGGTGAGCAGAGAGCCTCCCCCAAGACCTCGCCAGGCTTCTGTGATTAATGACTCCACCAAAGTGGCTCCCTGTTAAGTCCCAGGACCATTTGCTCAGGGTGAAGGACAATCTGGTGATTTAGAAATGAAATAAAATGACCAGAACCTTCCCGAGAGTCCAGCAGGACCTGAAGTAAGAGAATCTGAGCCTTCCTCATAAATCATCCACCACTGCAGAGCATGTGGCCTCTGAACTAGAATCTGCTGTGGTCCCATATCGCTGGCATCCTTGGCAGCTTCCCCAAGCAGCTGCACAGGACAGGGTTCCCTCCGGTGAGCTGGGAGACCGCACCCCCTCAGCCTGCGGGAGACTCGGGAGAACACGGACACAGACACATAGCTGTCCCTTGCTTCCTTCTCCCAGACCCCACACCGGCCCAGCCACACTGGCAAAGCTCCCCATGAACCCATCCGAGGCCTTGGGTCCACACTGCAGGGGAGGTTTATGGCATCGCTGGGGGACAGGGGTCTCTCCCCTCCTCACAGGTCCCTGCCACCTCCCCACCTCTCTTTGCTGTTTGCCTAGGCTATTGTCTCAACAGAACCTCTCCTTTCTTTCTTTTGTTTAAAAATTTAAAGATGATAAAATAGTTTAATTGTGTCAAATTCCTGGGGTTGTATCTTGAAATAACAACCACACCAAAAAAAAAAAAAAGCTAGTCCAAGGAAGGCAGAGTTTTCCTTAGATCATTTGCAGGTGGGCAGGGAACTGGGATGGGAGTAGGAGGGAGATGGGGAGGCAGGTGGGAGGAGCAGCAGCGGACACTGCAGAGGGGCAGAGAAAGTTCTGCAGGACATTATGGGCCAAGGACAAAACGGCAAAGGAATATTCACTAGGTGATGTGTTAGTTTCCCACCGTGGACACTCTCCCAGGAGTGGGCAG
>NW_011495072.1:8307292-8313236 GCF_000754665.1 Bison bison bison | reverse complement strand
GAAATGGCTTCAAGCCTGTGCCCCTTGATGTCCTCCCATCTCTCTAACCTCGGAACCCCTCCATCTCCACCCTCCCTTACCCCGCCACAGGATGTCCCTTAGTGTGGGCTTTTCTACTTTATAAGTATGGATAATACTAGAAAGCACTTCAACTGGGACCAGCCAACAACAAGATTATCCATTAAACCATAAGCAGAGGCGTGTTAGGGGCTTCCCAGGTGGCTCAGTGGTATAGAATCCACCTGCCAATCCAGGAGACTCAAGAGACACGCGTTCGATCCCTGAGTAGGGGAGATCCCCTGAAAGAGGAAATGGCAACCCACTTCAGTATTCTTGCCGGGAAAATTTCATGGACAGAGGAGCCTAGCAGTCTACAGTCCATAGGGTCACAAAGAGTTGGACACTGACTGAACACACACACAAACAATCAAGAGGTGTGTTACCAGACAGTGGCTAAGCATGCAGGACAGAGAGACACCGGAAGGGAAGGCACCACACTGGTTAGGGATGCGAACACTCACAGGCTCAGCTGCCCCTCTCCAGCATTTCAGCATTACCTGGAGTGCCACCTTCAGAGGAAGCCGCAGCTCCCTTCCATCCCTTCTCTACAGGCAGCTGCTAGTGCCTACCATGTGCCAGGCACATCACGTGTGCTGGAAAGACAGAGTGAGGAGATCCATCCCTGCCCTCAGGGAGCCCATAGCCAAGGAGGGCAGGACACTCCAGTATAACCCGCTAAAAGCAAGAGGGAACAAAGTCCGTGCTGAGAACACAGGAGAGAGAAGTCATTCCTTTCTAATGAAAATTTAGGGAACTTCACAGAAGAGGGGACATTTGAGCCTTCGTCACAGAGGAAGGGACAAACAACATTTGACGTCTGAGGGAGAAGAAAGTTTTGCAGGACATTATGGGCCAAGGACAAGATGGCAAAGGGATATTCACTAGGTGATGTGTTAGTTTCCCATGGCTGCGGAAACAAATTACCACCAACTCAGGGGCTTAAAACAAGAAAAATTTGTCGGCTCCCAATCCAGGAGGCCTCACATCCAGAACCAAGGCGTTAGCAGTACTGGTTTCCCCTGGAGGCTCTAAAGAAGACCAGTCCCGGGCCTCTCTCCAACTTCCTGGTGGTCGCTGGCCATCCTTGATCTCCCTTGGCTTATAGAGGCATCGCTCCAATCTCTACCTCCCTCTCCACACCGCCCATCTCTCTGTGTGTCTCTTCTCATCAGGCCACAAGTCTCTGAGTGCAGGGCCCACCCTAACTCCAAGATGACTTCAGATCCTTAACTAATTATATCTGCAGAGATTCTATTCCCAAATGAGGTCATGTTCTGAGGTCCTGGGTGGATATGAATTGGGGGGAGATGCATGTTAACCTACTACAAGTGATAAACAGATGTAAGAGGAAAGGGTTTGGTTTCTGATATGGCAACTCTTATCCAATTATGCAAATCCTTGCTCCACCCACTTAGGCAAGATGGATATTCTTGTGGATCCCAGCTGGACAAAGGCCCACAGGCAGAGGTGACTCAGACCCCACATCCCATTGCCCACCTCTCGGGAGGTGACTCATGGACGCCCGAGTGGTGAAGGGAAGGCCAGGATCAAAGCTCCAGGCAAGCCAGTGAATTTAAATTCCTCCCGAAGACCTCAGGTTTCTGTTCATCCAAAGCTCCAACTTCAACAATCCTCCAAGTTTGCTGAGAAAACAAGCAGTGCTCTCTCAAGTCCCTCCCCTCCACACCTCTCTCCTCACAACTGGGTACAGCGTGTTCTGAACAGAGAGGAGGCTTCAGTGGGGTATGAAATGAACCAAATCCACAGGCAAACAGCAGAGAAAGCTGCTGTATTTTTAATATGCAGGCAGCATTTCGGGGATGGTGGAGAGAGTTTTGCCTCTTCTTATTGAAAAACCAGTGCTCTGGAAAGGGAGCCAAAAAGAGGGGGAAGATACATATAACTCTCTCCCTTCAGCACAGCCGCTTCTTAAAGAAGCAATTGATTAAAGAGAAAATGTGGGGAACCAACTGTTCACACTTGCCAAATATTTCTAAAGGCTTCAAAAATCACTCAAGGTAGATGTTGGTTTTTTTTCTCCACAGAACGTGTCTACAAAATCTGTCACCTTAACACCCAGTGCTCAAACAGGGCAGTGTCTTGAAAAATGACTTTGTTGTCTGGATCACTCATAGCGTTGGCCTGACACTGATTCTATTTTCTGCGTCAGTGTGAAAGCTGCTGCAAAAACAGCTGCACCAGGGCTCAGCATAACAGCTGCCAGGAGCCCGGGGGAGAGTGGCCTTTACCCCACAGCTAGGTGGCCAGCCTCAGGATAGCTCCCCTCTATCCCCCGCCTCATTTCATCCTGTGACTAGGGGCAGGGCAAGGGCTCATTGCATTAGTTGGACAGTGTGAGCTGGAACTGCCTACTGCATAGATACCAAAGCTCAGAATGACAGATCTGGAAGCAGTCTTAGCGACCATCTATTCCAAACTCTTCTTTCTACAGTTGAGGAAACTCAGAAACAAAGAGTGACTCACCCAGAAGCTAATGGGCATCTACCGTTTGCTTCGGTGTTCAGCAATTCAATTCCTTCTTTTGTTCAGGGAATCCCCAGCCTTAGGGGTCTTGGTAGGGGTCAGAGCCCATTTCCCACTATAGTAATCAAAAATGCCAGATAATTACTTCATATGGTTTTTTCATTTGGTTGTTTGGGTTTTTGGTGTGTTTTGTTGTTGCTGTTTTGTGTCTGGGGGTTTTCTTGGTTTTTTGTTGGGTTTGGGTGGGGTTTTTTTAGAGCCAGGACATACACACTTGGCCTAATCTCTTACCAAACAAATGTTCCTGGCCCACACAATGATATCATTATCAGGGGACAGTGACTCAATGAAAAGGGGAGAGAGGAAGATTTTTCCTCTGAGGTCATGCTTATGGATGTTGTTCTTGGCTGTAAAACCCCTGATTCAATCAGCTAGTCAATAGCCTTTCAATCAATCTTCTCTCTCTAACTTAGCCACAGCCTCTCTGTAGCTTGCAAATAAAGACCTTGGCTGATGTCAAAAATGGTACCCAGAGTTGAGCAGAAACAGACCATCCAGAAATTGTCAGGAATCTGGGGCCGTTTATTTGGCAGACTCAAGGCTGAATGCAGTGAAAATTCAGCAAATAGTAAGAGACATGACTCTGTCAAAAACATGGCGAACAGTAGCAAAACCATTAAGTTTTTACCCTTGGTCACTCAGAATGAAACACCTATTGAAGTCAAGGGTCAGCAGTTGCCACCATAGAACAATATATAGAAATCCCAGGTGTGTAGGATACAGCACTTGCTTCTAGTAGTGGCAGGTGGATGTTTTAGAAGAAAAACACAAATTCTTAATTTCTCGACTCAAGATACAAAATGAAAACCAAGGATTTTCCAAGACTGTACTAGAAGAACTTCTTTTTTTTCTTTTAGCTACAGCGCTGAGACAGACAGAAATCAAACAGGAAGTTTAATCCTGCAGGTTTCTGAATTATAAGATTAGTTGAATTTGCAGCCTTACACTACTGCTTAGGTGAAAATTAGAGCATTGATCATGAAAGACCTGGGAATCAGAGCAGAGATTTATGAGAGAATTCAGATAACTCAGAAAGCATTGAATTTCTCAACATCATTGATTTTTATTTCTCTTGTTGGCCGAGTCAGCCCCTCCTTCTCTTCTCGTGTATCTATTTCCACGTTACTTAAAAACCCCAATGATCTAACATTGAGGTTGTTACTTTGCAAGGGGAAGCCAATTCCCTTCATGCCAGACCCTTCTATCTCTCATTATCTCCATACCTACAGCTGGAGTTAGAACTCAGCATGTCCCTGCAAGAGTTGGGGTGGGATTGGGGACATGAAGTCCATACCAGAAGTGCATATGCAATATCTGAAGGGAAGAGCTCATAGATGAAAGTGAATGACCTTGATAAATAATAGTAACGGAGACCTGGAGGAAATATACAAGGGAGTAGATTCAGAAGATGCTAGTTCAACAAGGGAAAAGCATAATTTTAGATCAAGCTGAGTTTATTGATATGGTGGCATCTGCCAGTGATTCTACATTTTATGTACTAGCTTGAGCATCTAGAAGTCATTTAAATTGTTTGCTGAGTGGGCTGACAGAAAACTGGATTCATTAGTGCTCTATACAAAATGTAGTCAAGATGTCAGAAATTACAAGGTATAATTTAGAGAAAGTAAATAAAAAGACCATGACAGAAATTTTGGAGTGTGTTTATCATGACTGCTTAGCCATCTCATGACTATAATATGTCTCCCGTACATACATGCTAAATCGCTTCAGTAATGTCCAATTCTTTGAAACCCTATGAACTGTAGACCACCAGGCTCCTCTGTCCAAGGGATTCTCCAGGCAAGACTACTGAAACGGGTTGCCATTCCCTTCTCCATGGGATCTCCTGAGGCTCCTGCATTGCAGGCAGATTCTTTTACCGCTGAGCCACCATGAAAGTCCGTATGTCTCCTGCTGCTGCTGCTGCTAAGACGCTTCAGTCATGTCCGACTCTGTGCAACCCCACAGACGGCAGCCCACCAGGATCCCCCATCCCTGGGATTCTCCAGGCAAGAACACTGGAGTGGGTTGCCATTTCCTTCTCCAATGCATGAAAGTGAAAAGTGAAAGTGAAGTCGCTCAGTCGTGTCCGACTCTTAGCAACCCCATGGACTGCAGCCCACCAGGCTCCTCCGTCCATGGGATTTTCCAGGCAAGAGTACTGGAGTGGAGTGCCATCGTCTTTTCCAAGTATGTCTCCTGAAAGGACCTAAAACACAGGTCCTTTGTCAAGGCAATGGTAACTAAATTAGAGAGGGAAGCACCAACATCTTTATAGAAAGCTAGAAATGCTGTTAGCTGTCAGCCAAGGATGCTGATAGAGAAAAACTGTAGTTGGAAATGAGCTGTACTTGAGGATATTTCTATTGGATTGGGGGTAACACAAGATAACACAGATCTGGGAACAGTTTTAATTGCCAGATGCATAGTGAGCTTGGCTAGTCTGACAATTAGGCTGGTCTGACCCATTGGAATCTTTATGGCAGTTCACGGTGTTCCAAAAGAAAAAGAAATGGATGCAATAATGTCCTTATTTTGATTTGACAAGCCTAGTGAATGGAGGCCTGAGTTCTGCCATCATGATTGAGTTGCAGTCTAGAACAGTCTGCATTTCCCACCCAACAGACATTAATTTACCCCCATTCCTCCTTTCTAACTGAAGTCTAATAAGACTTCTGGGAGGTAATTCCTTACTCCAAAACCAAACTCTAAGGAAGGAGAGTCCTTCTGTTGGACACTATCTGACTGTGTGTGGCAGGACGGCAGCCAACTTGCAGTCATGGAGGGAAGTAAAGCAACACACTGAGAAGGGCAGAACCAAGACGTGAAAAGACAGGGCCTTCATGATAGTTTTGAGTTGTCGAATTAACCAACACTAGAATTTCTCTGCATTGAGACTTTTCATTTCAAGAGATACATTTTTTTTTTTTGCATTTTCTTAATGAGTCCTCCAGTTCAGAGTTATCAAAGCCTGAAACCTCCTAATGATGCAGTGTTCCTCACTCAGTCCCCATACCTGAATCAGTTCACTGATTCAGTTTTCTGGATAGGATTGAGAAGTTGAGTACCCTTCAGTAAGAAACCTGCAATTTCACAGCAACTATACTCTGAATCTTTTCCTCAGTTCAGTTCAGTTCAGTTGCTCAGTCATGTCTGACTCTTTGCCACCCCATGAATCGCAGCATGCCAGGCCTCCCTGTCCATCACTAACTCCCGGAGTTCACCCAAACTCACGTCCATTGAGTCAGTGATGCCATCCAGCCATCTCATCCTCTGTCGTCCCCTTCTCCTCCTGCCCCCAATCCCTCCCAGCATCAGAGTCTTTTCCAATGAGTCAACT
>NW_011495072.1:8268696-8307192 GCF_000754665.1 Bison bison bison | reverse complement strand
AGCTTTAGCATCATTCCTTCCAAAGAAATCCCAGGGCTGATCTCCTTCAGAATGGACTGGTTGGATCTCCTTGCAGTCCAAGGGACTCTCAAGAGTCTTCTCCAACACCACAGTTCAAAAGCGTCAATTCTTCAGCGCTCAGCCTTCTTCACAGTCCAACTCTCACATCCATACATGACCACTGGAAAAACCATAGCCTTGACTAGACGGACCTTTGTTGGCAAAGTAATGTCTCTGCTTTTGAATATGCTATCTAGGTTGGTCATAACTTTCCTTCCAAGAAGTAAGCGTTTTTTAATTTCATGGCTGCAGTCACCATCTGCAGTGATTTTGGACTCCAAAAAAATAAAGTCTGACGCTGTTTCCACTGTTTCCCCATCTATTTCCCATGAAGTGATGGAACTGGATACCATGATCTTCGTTTTCTGAATGTTGAGCTTTAAGCCAACTTTTTAACTCTCCTCTTTCACTTTCATCAAGAGGCTTTTTAGTTCCTCTTCACTTTCTGCCATAAGGGTGGTGTCATCTGCATATCTGAGATAATTGATATTTCTCCCTGCAATCTTGATTCCAGCTTGTGTTTCTTCCAGCCCAGCGTTTCTCATGATGTACTCTGCATAGAAGTTAAATAAACAGGGTGACAATATACAGCCTTGACGTACTCCTTTTCCTATTTGGAACCAGTCTGTTGTTCCATGTCCCGTTCTAACTATTGCTTCCTGACCTGCATATAGCTTTCTCAAGAGGCAGGCCAGGTGGTCTGGTATTCCCATCTCTTTCAGAATTTTCCACAGTTTATTGTGATCCACACAGTCAAAGGCTTTGGCATAGTCAAAGCACTAAGCGCAGGCGGCTGTGACCCGCGCACTAAGTGCACCCGAGAGGAGCTACCCCACGTCTAAAGTCAGGGGCAGAAGCCGGGAGGAGCCCATGCCTGAAGGGCAGTGGCCAAGAGGAGTTACCCCAGGTCCGAGGTCAGGGGCAGCGGCCGAGAGTGCCAGACTGCGATGGCGCAGGAACGGCGGAGAGGAACTACCCCGAGTCCGAGGTCAGGGGCGGTGACCAGAGGAGTTACCCTGCGTCCGAGGTCAGGAGCAGTGACCAGGAGGAGCTACCCCACGCCCCCAAGCCCGAGGCCAGGGGCGGCGGCCGGGAGGACCAACCCCACGTCCAGGGAGCCGTGGTTTCGCAGGCTCAGGAGGGCCTAGAGGAGCTATTCCAGGTTCAAGGTCAGGAAGGGCTGTGGTGAGGAGATACCCCTCATCCAAGGTAAGGAGCAATAGCTGCGCTTTGCTGGAGCAGCCATGAAGAGATACCCCACGTCCAAGGTAAGAGAAACCCAAGTAAGACGGTAGGTGTTGCAAGAGGGCATCAGAGGGCAGACACACTGAAACCATGCTCATGGAAAACTAGTCAATCTAATCACACTAGGACCACAGCCTTGTCTAACTCAATGAAACTAAGCCATGCCCTGTGGGGCAACCCAAGATGGGAGGGTCATGGTGGAGAGGTCTGACAGAATGTGGTCCACTGGAGAAGGGAATGGCAAACCACTTCAGTATTCTTGCCTTGAGAACCCCATGAACAATATGAAAAGGCAAAATAATAGGATACTGAAAGAGGAACTCCCCAGGTCAGTAGGTGCCCAATATGCTACTGGAGATCAGTGGAGAAATAACTCCAGAAAGAATGAAGGGCTGGAGCCAAAGCAAAAAAGAATACCCAGCTGTGGATGTGACTGGTGATAGAAGCAAGGTCCAATGCTGTAGAGAGCAATATTGCATAGGAACCTGGAATGTCAGGTCCATGAATCAAGGCAAATTGGAAGTGATCAAACAAGAGATGGCAAGAGTGAATGTAGACATTCTAGGAATCAGCGAACTAAAATGGACTGGAATGGGTGAATTTAATCTTTTCCTAGAAGTCCCCAAATTGCCTGCAACAATTTACCAGAGTGTCTGTGTACTGGGGAAAAGGAAATACCCAGGATCCTTCTTAAAATTATTAGAGACTGGCTTGGCTCTAAGACAATAGCAAAATCTGAAGATCCAGAACATTGTTATGGTGTCAGAATGAGTACTAAAGGAAGACAGGCACAATATGGAGCTTTGTCTAAGTCTACCTCAGGGTAGGACCAATGGGACCTCAAGCCCTGCCCTTTGGTCATTTTCCCAGTTACTGGGCCTATGACTCAGAGAAGACAATGGCACCCCACTCCAGTACTCTTGCCTGGAAAATCCCATGGACAGAGGAGCCTGGTGGGCTGCAGTCCATGGGGTCACTAGAGTCGGACATGACTGAGCGACTTCACTTTTACTTTTCACTTTCATGTATTGGAGAAGGAAATGGCAACCCATGCCAGTGTTCTTGCCTGGAGAATCCCAGGGACGGGGGAGCCTGGTGGGCTGCCGTCTATGGGGTGGCACAGAGTCAGACAGGACTGAAGCGACTTAGCAGCAGCAGCAGCAGCAGCAGGCAGGAAGAGCCAAGAAGAAAACGCCTGGAGTTCCCTCCTGTTACCAAAATCGCAAATAAAATTCAAGACTTCCTCCATGGAAGAGTCACAGCGATTCACTGTCTACCTCTGCATAACAAGGGTCTTCCTGGTGGCTCAGACAGTAAAGAATCTTCCTGCAAGGAGGGAGACTTGGGTTCAATTCCTGGGTCAGGAAGATCCCCTGGAGAAGGCAATGGCAACCCACTCCAGTATTCTTGCCGCGAGAATCCCATGGACAGAGGAGCCTGGTGGGCTACAGTCCATAGGGTTGCAAAGAGTTCCTTGGGCATGGGCTCTTGTCACTCCTCTGCGTAAGTGCTTAGTCACTCAGTCCGTGTTGTACTCATTGCGACCCCATGAACTATAGTCCTCCAGGCTCCTCTGTCCATGGGATTCTTCAGGCAAGAATACTGGAGTGGGTTGCCATGCCCTCCTCCAAGAGATCCTCCCAACCCAGGGATCGAACCTGGGTCTCCTGCATTGGCAGTTTGGTTCTTTTCCACTAGCACCACCCCAGAACCCACGTGGCTCCTCTAATTGCCTGCAATTGCTTTACATTCCAAATGAGAAAAGGAAGAGGGGTGGGATCCTAACACCCTGCAAAGCCTACCCAGTCACTTAAATTAGGAGGATTTGCTGCACCTTAATAGGGCTTCCCAGATGGCACTGCTGGTAAAGAACCCACCTGTCAATGCAGGAGACATGAGATGCCAGTTTGATCCCTTGGTCGGAAAGATCCCCTGGAGGAGGGCATGGCAAGCCACTCCAGTATTCTTGCCTGGAGAATCCCCATGGACAGAGGAGCCTGGGGGCCTACAGTACATAGGATTGCACAGATGGACATGACTGAAGCTTAGCACACATGCCCCACCTATTTAGGGGAGCATCCCATCTTCAGGGCACCGAGAAAGCAAGACCTTGGCAAGTTGAGCTGGAATTGTCATGTTTTCTTCTGCAAGTAATTCATAGTCTCCTGATAGTCTATTTTTTCTACATAGACTCTACATAGACTGGACAATGGAAGGAAAACATTATCACCTACATTACAATATAGACTTTAAGCCTTCTCCACCGTGTATGCTTCCTTCTCTGAACTCGGACTTTCAAGACAGATGAATTTACATGTAATCCAACTCTGCACTTACATTGCTTGGTGATCTTAGGCAAGTTACTTGGTCTCTGTGAACTTCAGCATACTTATCTATACAATGGGCTTGAGACCCTCTACCTTAGAGAGGAGTTGTGAGGATTCAATTAGATAATGTATGCGTTAACACCTCCCCTCCCTGCTACCAAGGGAAAGCCTCTGGACCTTCCATCTTGCCTATCTCAAATGTACATTGCAATCCTCTAGATCCATACACATCCCTTCCTTTGTTTGGAAGATTCCCACAAGACCTGCCCTTTAGAATGCTGCTCCTTAACAGATTCCTTGTATTCCATGACTCCTGTGCCCAGTACCCCCACCACCCTCGTGCTCTCAGGTTATACGCACTCCTCCAGTATTCAGCATCCTTCCTTCATTCCCTCTATATGGGTTCTGTGTTGAATCTTCCCCCTTGGAAGCCACCACATGGCTACTCCCCAGTGCAGAAGAGGAGGGAGAGGATGAGCTTCTTGGGTCTCCATGGAGGCAGCACCTGAACACGAGAGAGCACCCAAACTCTGATACGGCTGCAGCCTGTACCCCATGCCTCTCCAAGTTCAGTTGTGTCAAGGCCTCACAAAAACTCCAGCCTGTGAAAGGAGATTTTTTGACTGCTTCTTCTCAGCAAGGCCTTATTCCATGCCTCCAGCTGCTTTCTTCGATCTGAGCTGACCCTCTCCTCAGTCTATGGGTAATCTTAGCCTCCATTAAATTCCACTCCTGATCCCTCTGGAGCCATGTTAATTAAGCACACAATTGTCACCATGTTCTCAGTCCACCCTCCTTCCAGGCTGTATGACCCAAGAGCCTTTCCCATGTGCCAGTAAGCTTTGTTCTGCCCTACTTAGATGTTTTTAACTGTGTGTTGGCCAGGACCCAGACATAGTCACCTCCGACCCTCCCCGTCCATGGCAGAGATGGTTTCTCGGTACCTTTCAATCATCACTTTAGCAGAGAGACAATAAAATGATGTGCATACACAACAATGTGCAAAGGATTCATTCATTCATTAACAAATGTTTTTGAGTGAGATCTCCTATATGCCAGGTACCTTTGTTGTTGCTGGGAATATAGCAGTGAGTCATAAGAGCAAGCCTCTGATCTCATAAAAATTACATCCTAGTGTGGTCTTAGTAAGACCAGTGACTTTCAACTTCAGCTGTACCTTAGAAATATCTGGAGAATTAAAATTTTCTAATATCCCCACTGTATACACAAACCAATTAAGTAAAAATTTCTAGTATTTTTTTAAAGATCTCCAAATGATTCCTATGTAGAGCTGCAGATATTTCCTGATGCCTCAGATGATAAATCATAAGCCCTTTAAGTAGTCTGGGATGTAGATTGTCAAAAGTGACTTTCACCTTAAGCTTCATTAATAGAATCTCTGCAAGGTGGAAGGGGACTGCCCTGCTATGCTTTGTTCTTACCGGCACAAACCTGTGATGCCTTAACAGGCAAGTGGACAAGCCATTGAGAGGCTAGGCTGATTCTGAAATTGTCATAATAAAAAAAAAAAAAAAAAACTGAGAAGGTGTCACCTGAAAAAGAGAAGATTCTGGATGTAGGTAAAGACTTTCTCCAAATATTAAAAAGCTTGTTCTGTGGTTGAGGGCCCAGATCTGCTCCACCTGTGGGCAGGTGGCTATAGGAAGGCAGATTTAAGTTCAGTGCAAGCCACAACTCTCAATGATCACAATCGTCCTAAGATGCAAGGATTTCTTGTATGCGACCACAAGGTTCCCACCGCAGGAGGCTGTTCAGCATGGCCTGCACAACTGCACAATGGGTGTTGTAGAGGGAAACTGGCACTGAGTTACGCACTGACCTCTCTGGCAGTAAGAACGGCCTGTGACTTATGGAATTTGGGGAAGGCAGGCGGGTAGCCAACAACAGTGACTGAATGTTCCAGAAACTACATACCTGGGTGGTTGTTGAAGGATGTTTGCAGGGCAGTCTTCTCCCTGACACATCCATCCCAAGCAGACATTGGGTTAGACATACTTTAGGCTCCTTTTCATCCCTAGATTCTACAGCAGTAGGTATCAGAGCCATTTTTCAGGCGTGAGTCTCAAGACGTAGTATCAAAAAGAAGGAGATGAAGGAGGAGAGGGAGAAGGAGAAGAAGGGGGAGGAGGAATAGAGGAGGAAGAGAAGAAGGAAGTGGAAGAGAAGAAGGAGGAGAAGGGGAATCATATGCTGCTAAGAACAAGGGCCTGGGGCCAGACTGCCAGATTTCAATTCCTGGCTCCACCTCATACTACCAATGGGACCTGGACAAGTTGATTTCTCACTGCCTCAATTTCTTCACCTGTACAATGAGGCAAATAAAATTACCTGCAGAGAGTCTTTATGAGGATGAATGAGTTAATCCTCAGTGTGTAAAGAGCTTGAAAGAGTGCCTAGCACAGAGCACTTGCCCAATATGGTGAGCTATTATCATTTTAGGAAGGATTGGTGAAGAAAGAAAATTATTTTGTCATTGTCCCTATAGTAAGTCACTGTCGTTTGTCCCTAGAGGCACCCAATTTGGCCCTCAAAAGGGGCTCCTCATCATACCTGATAGGTACTGTATTCACCCAAAAACTATCAGAGAATATGGAAAAAGGCATGTCTATTGACAGTTGCTGCTCATCATGAGCTGGCCTGGAGCAAGCACACACCCACCTCTGCACACACACATACTGTTGTTGTTGTTCAGTCCCTAAGTTGTGTCTGACTCTTTGCGGCCACATGGAATGCTAGTACTCCAGGCTTCCCTGCCCTTCACCATCTCCTGGAGTTTGCTCAAACTCAAGTCCATTGAGTCAGTGATGCCTTCCAATCATCTCGTCCTCTGTTGTCCCCTTCTCCTCCTTCCCTCAATCTTTCGCAGCATCAGGGTCTTTTCTAATGAGTCAGCTGTTCGCATCAGGTGGCCAAAGTATCTGAACTTCACCCTCAGCATCAGCTTCAGCATCATGTATGCAAACACACAAAACCTACCATATAAAAATTCTTAAAACTCTTCTCTCTCTTCTTCTGATCACTCTCCGTTGTGAGTGAAATTCACACAATCATGTCTGACTCTTTGCGACCTCATGGACTATACAGTCCATGGAATTCTCCAGGCCAGAATACTGGAATGGGTAACCTTTACCTTCTCCAGGGGATCTTCCCAACCCAGGGATCAAACCCAGGTCTCCCCCATTACAGGTGAATTCTTTACCAGCTGAGCCACCAGGAAAGCCACTCCCCCTTGTCTCGGAAGAGATCAAACCATTTCCCTGGAGATGGGAGGAAAGCATTTCAAGTTCTGAAGAAGCTCTCCCTGAGAGGCTCAGGACCTCCCTTATCTGAAGGGCCTGCAGGCTCTGAGAGGCAAACAAAGCAGCTGGCCTTGAACATATACATCACCCCTGGATGAGCAGAACATCTGTAGGAGCTTGGACCACTGCTGTTACCATCCTGTAAAAACAAAACTGCCCAGAGTACAAGTTCCCATTCTGACAAAGGGCCTGAGCCTGCCAGTCCAGTCCCTCTTGCTCTCTTCTGTTGTTCAAACATGATGAAGCACCTTCTGCGAATGGGACATTTGTCCTCAGGACCCATCAGGGTCTGGAAATAGGAGCTTCTTAAATTGATGGTAAAGCTCTAAGGAGCATGTTCTTAAAATCAGGCACCTCCTTCTCCTCAGCAAAGCCTGGGTCTGACTCTTGGACCCAGGAACTCCCTATCCAGGGGAAATTGGAAGGGAAGGAGGTTCAAGAGTTCTTCCTTGGAGACTTACCTGATGGTCTAATGGTTAAGACTCCCAGCTTCCACTGCAGGGGGCACTGGTTCAATCCTTGGTTGAGTAACTACCATCCCGCATGCCTCACAGTACAACCAAGGAAAAGAAAAAAAAAGAGTTCTTCCTTAGCCAAAAGTTGACTTGAAAACAACTCTGGCCTTTAAGGAGCATGGTAGCAAGAGGAAAAGCTGGCTCTGGGGTCTCATCACATCCAGTCCTCCCACAGGAAATAGAGTGTGAGAGATAGTGTAAGTGATGGCATGACTGGACTTTGAGAGGTCTTGGTTCTGGTGCCGGTTCTGTTAACTGCTGATTAACTAGTTGGCCTTGAGCAAGTGTTATCCCCCCTGTGCATACAACTCCCTTTTCCGTAAAATTAAGTGCTAGTCGCTCAGTCGTGTTTGACTCTTTGTGACCCCATGGACCACAGCCCGCCAGACTCCTCCATCCATGGGATTTCCCAGGCAAGAATACTGGAATGGGTCACCACTTACTTCTCCAGGGGCTTTTCCCAACTCAGGGATCGAATCCAGGTCTCCTGCATTTTTACCATCTGAACCACCAGGGAAGCCTCATAAAATTAATGGATGAACTAAATAAAAAATGTCTGAGGACTCCTCTAGATTTGATTGTCTAGGATTCTAAGAGATTAAGAGCAATTGGCCCCCCAACTGAGCAAGAGCACCCATCGGCACGAGGAGGGAGCCAGAGGGTGTCCTGCCCAAGCAGAAGTATTTATTCAGAGTCAGGCTCCTTCTCACTCTCCAGGCCATGGGGTGTCAAGCCACTTGCCTGGTAAGTTAGTGAAGAGGAATGAGTGGCTAAAGACTCCTCTGCCCCTTTCATGTGTCTGCAAAGACATGACAGAGCAATTCTCAGCCTCTGGGAATTCTGCCCTGGGCCTAGTGGATGGAGTGAGGCAATGAGGTACCCACAGGCCCCAAGGCTGAGCTTGGTTCCAATTTGAAGCTGTCACAGCCACAGCTTGAATTCTGAGCCTCCCTGGTCTCACGGGGTTTATAGCTCCTCCTGGCTGCCTGAGAAATTATTCACTTGGATAAACCCGAATTAGGAAAGGAGCACATTTCTCTTAGCCTCTCAGAAGTCTAGAGCGTTTCTCCATTGCCCCACACTTCCACATGCACCCTCCTCTCTCCCCTCACCTCCTCAGGTCAGAGAATTGGAAAATTCTCAGGATGCAGGCATTTCCAGAGTTTTGCCAGAGACATATGAGGACATAATAAAGTCTAGCAGTTGTTTGAGATCCAGTCATGGGGAGGGATGGTTTGCATGGAAAAAAAGAAACCCCGGGGCCTTGCAAAAATAATGCCAGACTCTTCCTGGCCCTGTAAAAACTCAGTGAAGGCACTGGGAAACCTAAGTTCCTTCCTCCCTGCTGCACCTGCTTCTAGTGACCTAAACCTCCTTCCTATATGCACTTTAAGTAACAAAAGCACAGAACTAGTTGTCGGATTCAAAGGGATTCTCCATTGGCCATGCCTACACACATTCTTGTTCCCTGCCCATGCCGATTGGTCTAAGGGTGGAGATACCTGACCGAATCTGGGCCAATCAGATTCTTCCTCCCAGGAAGATGAAGACTTGAGCACACAGAGACCAGGAGGTTGGAACTCACGGCATTCATTGCCCAGAGACAAGATTCAGGAGGATCTACTAGTGAGGACCCTGGAGTTGCCCTGGTTGTTCAGGATTCCCTTTGATTCAGTGAACAGTCTTAGTGGCCTTCATCTTGGACTGCCTGGAGTCAATTCAGTTGTTTGCCTCCAAAGACATTTAATTGGTAAAAGTCCCCTTACAAATCATCCTTCCCCCACCTCAGTGCACACTCTTGCAATTACCTTTTTCTCTTTGCCCAGTGCTTTCCCTAAACCAGAAGCTCTGTGGTATCCTGGACTGGTCTCACCTTCCCCTTCCCATCCCTCTCCACCTGGCTATCTCCCACACTTCCCTCAGGCCCCACGTGAGACATCAACACCTCCGATAAGCCTTCCCTGGCCATCACCCCCTGCACCCCTTGCCTGGGTTAAATGCCCCCTGGAATGTGTTCCCACAGCACCAAGTATTTCTTTTGTGTTAAGTGCTTATCTGTTTCTCATAAAACTGTTTCTCCTGAGCTGTTTGCTGTTGTGTCTCCAGCACACAGAACTTGTCTAGGACATGCGTAAGCACTTTGTAATTTTTGTAGAATGAATGAATGAAGACATATACTTGTCTTATTTCCTCCTACTCACAATAAAATAATAGAAATTAATTACCTGGTCCAATTTATTATTCATCTCAGAATGCAATCAGCCAGTCAACAAATTAGTACTAATTGATGTGCCAAAAACTGTATTAGGCACTACACAGCTGGAATAAAGGCACAAATCTAGGCAAATGAGAGGGAGGTGTGGTTTCTCATGAGAAACGTAATGTATACCAGTGGACTTTAAGTTCCATTTTGCCCAGTCAGAAGCACTCCATGCCTCTGTTTTCTGTATCTTGAAAATAGACGTGTAAAAATTACCATTAATGATTTGCTGGGTTTGCAACAGTCTCCTGAATCAATGAGCAGGAACTTCCAGAATAGCGCTGGATCCAAACAAGGAAGAAGCCTTTGGGAACAATGCCACATTCGGACTGACTAGTGCTTTGAACCCCTCCTCATGTCATCTCGGGCTCCTGCATGGCTGGGAGAGGTGCTGCACAAGACTGTGGGCAGAGGCCACAGGCAGGTGGGGAGAAGGGCCTGTTGCTGTACTCCCTGTTGCTCTGGCAGGTGTGAGATGAGAGAGGGGGACCACTCCCCTGCCCCTAGGCTAGCAATTACAGAACCCAAATTGTCTCCTGCAAGAGGCATTGTTGTCTCGATGTCATTTCAGCATAAAATAAATTGCACTGCCCATCAGCCTTCTGGAAGCCAGCACTTGCTGGCAGCTTCTACCAGCTCCCAGAAAGAGCCTCCTCAGATGTGATGACAAGTCAGCCAGCTGCAGCCAGAGCTGGGAGTGACCCTTCAGACCCAGGGAGCCTGGTTCTGTCATGTGAGGACCCAGTGCGTGCCCAAAAGGGCACCACTTCAGCCTGGTACTAGAGACAGCTCCTCCAGGCTGCTCTCCTATTTGTTAAGTCCTGAAGCGACTTAGCAGCAGCAGCAGCAGTGGAAAGGAGGATCAAGAATACAGAGAGATAGAGGGTAACATGTCATCAGTGTGAACCCTCCTCTCCACCCTCAGTTTGCCATCCTGGAAGCTGGAAGGTATCTCTCCTTTCTCTGAAAAATGGAAAACAGTCAGCCTGTGTTGCCTGTTATGTATCCTCCACTTTGCATGCATTATCACATTTATCTGTCACATCAATTCTATTATCATCCCCACTTTATAGATGAGAAATTGGGGTTTAGGTGGTTTGCCCAAAGTCACAGAACATCTAAACTGAAGAGCCAGAACTTGAATCCAGAACCACCAAGTCTAAACATCTATGCCCTTAATTACTGTGCCAAACTTTCTCTTCAGCTCCAAGGCGTGAGCCGGGAAGGATTCATCTTTCCTCACCATCACCATCCCAGGTAAGTTTACAGTCTAAACAGTGACAGATGTACTGTGCTGCCAATGAAGTCTTATGCGTCAAAGCCCCTCACCTCTCAGACCCCTTAGAGGTTCTAGGAGATGCCCTGGAAATGTGTTCCCATGATCTTAGATTTAATCAAAATTAAAATAGTTTAACCAAAGTAAAATATTTTAACCAAAATTGGTTAACATGTTGATTTTTTTCCATCCCAGCCTCCTTCCATCACACGTCCCTCAAATCAGTGATGCCAGAAGGGCCATGGGCATTTAGGGGTCCCGCTCAGGGAAAGTTGTATTGGGGAAGCTTTTCGTTCAGTTCAGTTTTGCTGACAGTTAAGTTATTGCTTAGAAAGGATGCAGGGAGGACACTTTGCATCCACTGAGCCACATCACCGGGCACCATGACACAGGGTACCGGACCCAAGGTGGCTCTCGTGCGGAACTTATCACAATTCCAAAGTTGCAGAGCACAAACCCAAAGCAGTATCTGGAAAACAAGTACATCTGTGTGCAGAATCGCATGTTTTATGAATCACAATTATCAACAATGAAAAACAAATTTTGATCACTGTGCCAGAAGACAGACTCCTCTCTCTTTAGAAAATAAATTTCAAAACTGTTATCATAGAAAGAAGCATCAGTGAGCAGGCCACCACACACTGCAAGGGGGGAAAGTGCTACAGAGGTGTGCCAGTCAGCCAATTCACTTTTCAATTCTATTATTTTTCTGGGTTTTGTAATGTTTGTGGTATTGTCAGCTTTAAATATATATAATTTATTCTGATCTATTTTCTTATTTGAAATAAATCTTTGATTTTATTTTGAATTCTGTACTTATAATTTTATCTTCTTCTCCTTAAATAACCTCATCAATTAATAAGTTTTAGAATACCCCAAATTTGAATCTATTCCTGAATTTCCATAAAGACAACATTCTTGTATGCAAACATGACCTTAGGGGCTCTACAGTCTCCTTCCATCCAGCTAGGGCCAACCCCCCACGCCATTATGTGGGAATTGCAGTTTCTCATACCTCAAGTCATGGCACCCAGCACTGTTTACTTTTTTATGTTCCTGTTTTATCTCTTTCCAGCAATCACCTTGGGGCCTTCCATGGAGTCGACTCAATAAATGTTTCAGAACGAGAATCAGGAGGTGAAGAGTAGACCAGGTAGAGAGGCAGTGAGGAGTCCTTAGGCTCCGGGTCTGCATGCTTGTATCGACGGGGACATCTCTGACCTTTATCTTCTGTAAATTCAAATTGTACAGGCAAAAGCTCTTTGCCCGTATCCCAACCCCTACCTCTCTTTTTGTCTCTTTGATTCCTTCTCTCTGTCTATCATTCTGTCTCTGGCCCTGACGGTAATAGAGCTAATATTGTAGGCATGGGAACATGGGAGACAAGCATAGCATGAATCTTCCCATCCAGGGCAGAAAGTCAAGGAGAGGCACCTGCAGAGAGGCACCAGGCCAAGGAGAGGATAGATCTGACCTAGGCCATGGATGTCTCGCCATCAACATGGTTTGAACCAGAAGTAATCCGATAGGCCAATGTTTCCTGAAAGCAGGGTCCATCTCATCGGTGACAGCTTGAGAGGAAGGTCTTCCATGGAGGGAAACTGAGCCATGAAATCCATCTTAAAGATCACAAGGTTTGGACCCCACCCAGGACCCCACTGGAAGACCCCACTGAGTCTTCCAGCCAACTAGATGGGAATGAAAAAGGAAAAGTATTCAAATCACACAATTACTGTCTGGCTAAATTAATTGTTGGATGCATCTAAATGGATTAGACATTTTAATTAGCAGAGTCTGGTTGTTTGCCGAAATTGAATTTTTGGCATGTGGGTGTTATATGCACATGTGTGTTTATTCTAGCAAAGCCCAGGCTGGAGCAAATCTACAATGACTGCTTTCTCCATAGATGAAAGGATCTGGCAGCCTGGAAAGAACCAGCCTCCTCTCCATAGGTTTCCAGTCCCAAGCTGGGAGGAAGACCATAGCATCCTCACCTGGCCTCCTCAAGGGGCTCATGCAGCTGGAGGACATCTGTGGGCTTAGAGGTCTGCTGCCAGAGGAAAGATGGGGAAGGCTGTGATAGAAGAATGTTGACCTCAAAGCTTTCCTTTGCCACAAGTGGAAACGGTGTCTCCCTAATTGGCCTGTAGAATATCGCCCCCAGGGGGCAGCAGAGCACCAACCCTAGGGAAGCAGGCTGCCTAGATACTCCATTTTGGCCAGAAATGCACTCTGGATAAACCAGTGGCAGGAAGAAGAGCAATTTGAATAGGACGAACAAAAATCTGAACTTTCCTGGGACCTCGGGAGGCCAGTGCCAATTGAGGCAGGAAGAAGAGCCAGATGTGTACAGGAAGAGGAAGGCTGGAACAAACAAGGTCTAGAAACAGGTTGGCATCAATCTCAGCAGAGAAAAAAAATTTGCACTCTTCAAAGCAAGGATCAGAATCCCAGAGCAGATCCAGCTAAGTGCAAGACCTGCAGGCTGGACAGAATCAAGGGAGGACCAGTCAGATGACTACCCCAGATGCCATCTATAAAGAGAGTTAAAATATCCCTGGAGGGGGACTTTCCTGATGGTCCAGTGGTTGGGACTTCACCTCTTAATGCAGTCTGTGCAGATTCGATTCCTGGTCTGAGGGCTAAGATCCCACATGCCTTGCAGCCAAAAAACCAAGACATAAAACAGAAGCAATAATGTAACAAATTCAATAAAGACTTTAAAAATGGTGCATATCGGGACCCCAGAGGGATGGTACAGGGAGGGAGGAGGGAAGGGGGTTCAGGATGGGGAACACGTGTATACCTGTGGCGGATTCATGTTGATATATGGCAAAACCAATACAATATTGTAAAGTAATTAACCTCCAATTAAAATAAATAAATTTATATTTTAAAAAATTAAAATAAAATCACACACAAAAAAATATCCAGGTGATGCCAAAAAATATATATATATATATATATATATATCCCTGGAGATGTAAAAAGCCAGAGAAAATGTGTTTGCCAGAACCACCCCAGCCCCCAACTCTACCCCTAAAAGAGAGGGTAGCACTTTGCTGAGACTCACTGGGACCGGGAGACGGGCAACAGTTAGACTATAAGAAGAAATCTCAGAGATAAAGCCATCAAAGGAAGGGCATGTCCCAGTTATACTTGCTAGACCATCCTCTTTAACTGTAAGGCTTCTATTTCACTAGGTAGAATGAGTAAGTTTGGACTTACTGAACTGTTGGGGACAACAGGGAAAAGGCAAGACCTGCCACCAACTGCCCATCTCCACTCTTACCCCACCACCCACCCACCCCCCTCCCCCCAAACTTGCTTATAAAAAAATTGCACCAACTGAAAAGGAATCCAAACATGATCTTGCTAAAGGAACCCTTTCTGGGTCTGGCCCTGCTTATCACAGCTATGTCCATACAGTCCTAGCGCAGGGGGCTCCATCCTCCCGTGCTTGCCCCAGTGACTTGCTCAGGGCCTGAAGCAGTGGGGTCACAGCAGGGTCCAAGCCTCTTTTCAAAAATCTGAATGAAACTGCTCCTCTGCCTGGCCCTCATGGGGGCAGGGAGAGCACCTCCAACTTGGAGGCAGAGCAGAAGAAGGCTTTGAATTTTTGATTCATTTCACTGTGGAGCTTACAATTGAGTTTGAACAGCAACTCTTCACGCCTCTCATAAGGTTTGTTTCACATCTGTTATGAAATGACGACAATAACGCCGCTCACGGTTATGTGGTCGATGGAGCAGAGGCAATGAGATTGTCGCTGGGCAGGGAGGAAATAACCTCATTTGCTTTGTCTTTTTGATCATGGGAGCAGATAGGAAAATGGGATTTCATGCAGCTTATTTCTTTTTATGCCGCAACTGATGATAATGGCTATTTAACATTTTCTGAGTACCCACAAAGTTTCAAGGCAACAAGGAACCTCTCCTCCCAGCTTAGAAACCAGTTTCAGAAAAGGGGAAGCTCCCAGAGTCATTTCATCCAGGACGTGTGCTCCTGCATGGTATATACATAGAATATTCCAGAATGTTCTGGAGGAATAGGGCCAAGTCTGCCATTTCTCCCACTGGACATTTTGGAACAGGACTTGTACTCAGTGGATTCTCTCTTTAGTGTCAGCCCTACTCTGCACTTCCTCACTCCCCCTACACACAGACACAAAAGGCACACACCTTTGTTACTTTCAAGTCATTTCGTCTGCGTTTTTTGTTGTTGTTGCTTTGCTTTTTTTTTGTTTTTTGGCTGCACTGGGTCTTCTTTGTGAGCATGGGCTTTTCTTTAGTTGCAGAGCCCATGGGCTCTCTAGCTGTGCTGAGCAGGCTTAGCTGCCCTGTGGCATGTGGGGTCTTAGCTCCTGACCAGGGATAGAACCTGAGTCTCCTTCATTGAAGGGTAGTTTCTTAACCACTGGACCACCAGGGAAGTCCCTCAGCCCATTCCATCTTGATATTTGGAGGAGGAGTGGAGAGTGGTACTTGGTAGCTATGGCTGTAAGATCTGACCTTGTCAAATGAGAAGAATCTACACACTCTTCTGCTACCACCACCCCACTAACCCTTTGCTCCAAATCCCACCAAGATCCTCCTGTAAGGATGAAGGGCATGGATAAACTGATTGCACCTAATTAAACACTCTCTTCCCTGGCTTCAGTGCCCTCATCTGTAAAATGCCAAGGTTGGATGAGATAGTGTTCACAGTCTCTTGTCGCTCAGATGTCAAACCCACTCTCAAAGGAAAGTCTAATGCGAAGGCTTCATTAGGACCCAGGATGTGGCCACGCTGAGAGGGAGGCCAGCGCAGCTGTGTCACAGGTTATGGGAAGGCAAGGAAGGAGAAAAGGAAGAGAGGGAAAGCTCAGAAAACTACTTTAAAAAGAGGCATTAAAGTGTGTGAGATTATTTCTTCCAAGCCCTCAACTGAAGCAACTTAAAAGACAGAGCCTGAGTGCCTTGGGCAGGGAAAGCTCCATGATAGGAGCCATCCAGCTGGAGGCTGGGGCTTCAGCGAGCACAGGGAACTCCACAGGTCGCAGCAGAGCCCTGCCCTGGGAAGCTGTTTGGCAGGCCCAAGGGGGCAGAGCCACCTGGATACAGGCTCCATCAGCTCTGGGAGCTTTGGTGGGCTCAGTCCCTCAAGGTTCCTGTCCAAATCAAGCCTCCACCATCCATTCTACTCTAAGAGCCTGTAGTGAGACACGGGGACTTTCCTCTCTGGTGCCAGGAGACATGACGACAATCCGGCAGCCTCTAAAAGCACTCAAGTCGGGCAGCGGCATCAGGAGGGAGATGGACGATGTGGTGCATGTGGGAGGTTTTATGGAGTGCTGGTAATAACCCCTCCATCTCCACAGAGCTTTCCAGTTTATGAAGCCCTCTCCCATCCATTATCTCATTTGAGCCTCCCGAAGCTCTAAGAAGCAGGCAGGTTGGCTGTTATCGTCTTCTGTTTTATAGGTTAAAAAATATATATATACTGCAGTGTAGATGAGTTAGGGGACCTGCCCAAGGTCACACAGGCAGCTCGGAACAGAGTAGGGCAATTCCAGCCACTCAGGAGAGGGAAGGCCAGTCTGGCAGGTGGACAGCCCCATGCCTGCTCTGTCTCAGGCCGGGCCATTTGCCTCTTCTGAGTGTCACTGTTTTTATTTGCAAAACTGGGAAATAACAACATGGGAGTTGAGGCAGATGGTATGTGTAGAGGGTCCAAGCCTGAGTAGACAAAGCAACTTATCTACTCTTTACTTCTACTAGCTTTTAAAAATCTCCTTTCCTTATAGGAATAGGGAATTAAGAGGCAGAAACTATTTTTTTTTTAACCAAATAAGCTATAAAATAAATAATTACAAGACATATTGTAGAGCACAGGGAATATAGGCAACATTTCATAGTAATGAATATACCATAGTATGAATAGACTATAACATTTAAAAACTGAATCGCTGTATTGTACACCTGAAACTTATACAATAGTGTACATCAACCATACCTCCATTTATAAAAAGTAAAAAAGACTGGGACTTCCCTGGTAGTCCACCAGCTAAGACTCCAAGTTCCCAGTGGAAGGGGCCTGAGTTCAATCCCTAATTGGGGAACTAGATCCCATATGCCACAAATAAAGAGTTGGCATGCCATAACTAAAGATCCTTCATGCCACAACTGAGACCCAGGGTGGCCAAATAAATAACGAAATAAAAACAAATAAATATTTTAAAAAATAATATACTTTTTATGTATTTTTAAAAATATACACCTCATTGGTGAGGTAGAGTGGGGAAGTGGGTTCAAGAAGACAGTTTCAAATCCTGCTTGCCAATTCCAGCCTTGTGATCATCGCACAAGTTACTAGAGTCTCTGGCAGAGAAAGGGGAGACCACAATACCAACCTTGTGGGGTCTTCAAAAGTTAAGTGAGAAAACATATAATGCATTGGTCTTAACAAATGCAGTTTCCCCTTTTCCCCCTTCTTTCCACTACAGCACAAGGCAGCCACCTTCACCAAGCCTGACAACAAATCCCAGAACACAAGGCCGTCTCCAAGCCCCTGTTGCTTTCTCCATGGCGAAAACACTAATTATTGTTGTTGCTTTTACTTTCCCAGTGTCGACTCTGGCTCAAGTACTGTGTTCAGTGCTATACCTGCATGATATCATTAAGTCCTTACAACTGTTCCAAACTATGAGCCCCATTTCTCTGGATGAGATAACTGAGACACAGGAATTCAGGACCTTGACCAAGTCTTTACAGTTAATAATGACAGAGCTGAGACAGAACTCCAAACCCAGAGCTGTTCACCTAACTAACCTCTGGCTAACATGGGCCTGCTGGGGGTAGGGGGGGCTGGGCGGGGCGGGGGTGCGGGCAAAGGCCCTGCTCTTTTCTGTACCGCAGTCACATGGTCCCATGAGGAAGGGGCACTGAGTGCACTGAGAAACACCCTAGCCCAGTTTGTAAGGCCACACTCAATCATTTATGCAAATACCAGCATTCTACTTGCCAAAGAGGATCCAGGTTGAATATCATTTGAGAAGATGGAAAATGTGGATGATCCTGGAAAGCCGATTAGCACATAAAGGAATATTATCCTCTGCCCGAAAAGCCAGGCAGGCACTGGAGATATTAACAAAATTTGCTCTGTGTGCAAACTATTCAATTTTAGAGAATCAGCCAGTGTGTTTCAGAGCAAGAATGAATATGAGGGACTTCCCTGGTGGTCCAGTGGCTAAGACTCTGCTTCCAATCCAGAGGGCCCGGGGTTCAATCCTTGGTCAGGGAACTAGATGTCACATGCCACAATTAAAGACCCTGCGTGCCACATTGAAGATCAAAGACCCTGCGTGCCTCAACTAAAACCCAGCACAGCCCCCCCCAAAAAAGGAATGCATATAAGGTGTGGGAACCCCTCTCTCTTACCACTTGGAGAAGGATTTAGTGGTAGACCCCCTTCCCTGGCAACTCAGTGGGTCATGACAGGTTAAGTATTTTCACAAAGGCCTAGACACCCATTGCCCAGCACAGAGCTTGGATTTTGGTAGAGGCTCAAGGGTAGCTGAATCAATGAATGAGTGACTAAATGAATCAAATGAACACTCTCTTACCAAGAGGTAGGCAAGGAATCTGGAATGTTTTCCAGCACCGTACAATCTCAGGAGACTCAGAGAGGACCCCAGTTCTTAAGGAGACTTGAAAAAGAACTTCCTGACAGTGCAGAGTAAGACAGATGAATAAAGAATGAGGGAGGGCATGCGATTCCTCAAGGTCAGGCCAGGGCCAGAGGACAGTCTTTTCTAGAAACAGAATGACATCTACTGTGAGAATCCTAAAGAAAGTAGAGAAACTGAACAAGAAAGTCAGTCTAAGTGAGATACAAAATGTTAATATTTGACTTTTAGCCTATTTTTCTAGATGCTGAAGTATTAGGAAAATCAGGAATGTCCACCCTTTTCCTGGTCAGGAGCTCTGCTCCCTGACGCTGACCTCACCCCAAATCTCACCAGGTTCTACAGGACCCAGTCTGAGGCACAGTCCATACCAGCCACTCCCACAGAACAATGCTTATCTGGATGTGGCTGTTTGCCGCTCCAGATTCATATTTTTAAAACCCCTTCTCTAAAACTGCAGTATGCGCCAGGAACTGGGCTACAGGCTCACATTCCTTATCTCGATTTAACCCTCAGAATAACTCAATGGAATTGATACATAATTTGCACCTTCTTACTTAGTTTGACTCAGGTCGCATGTTGAATAAATGAAGAATCCAGAATTGAGAGGCCCAAGGCACTAAAAAGATTATGGCATTCCCTTGAAATATAATGCAAAAGAAAAACAAAACTAGACAATAAAACAAATGTAAAGAAATTCACAAAGTTCTTAGTTTCTCCACGATTTTAAAAAATATAGATAATAATAAAAAATACTTTGTAAACTATTGATTAACCTACCAGAATACAACCCTGAAGAAGGAAATGGCTACCCACTACAGTATTTTGCCTTGAGAATCCCATGGACAGAGGACCTGAAAGACTACTTGGGTCACAAAGAGTCTGTCACAACTGAGTGGCTATGGATGCAGGCACCAGAATACAAACCCCATTCTGTCTACTCCGATCCCGAGTTCTTAACCTCAGTGCTCCATTGCTAGGTGGACTTTGCTTTATCCCCAAATCCAGTGTTTCCAGAGCTCTTAGAGGCCCAAACATTTGTTTCTTCTCAGAGGAGATCACAAAGTAGATATTGCAAAAGGCGTGGGGTAGGGGGAGGAGGGGAGAAGTGATTGAGGTTGTTCGAGTTCAAATCCCGGGAAAGAGATTACAGGAAATCTGCGGGTTCTCCAGCCAGTTGGGCTCCTTATCTGAGCCAAAGTAATCACTTGCAGAAGGGTGAAGCCATCCATTGCTGCAGCCACTGTGGGAGGAGGCTTCTCTTTATCTCGCCAGGAGCAGAAGTGCTTTCGGCTTTGCAATCAACTTCTGTGAAGGAGCTGCCACTCAGGCTTGGCTAGGGTTTGTGAACAGGTTTGTTTCCTGTCCTTGCAGTAGACAGGAAATGAGTTGGGGTGGGACCTGAAGGACCCTGTCAGGGTGAAGCATGTAGGTGTGTGCTGGTACCACCTTCCTCACTTTGGATAAGCTGATTCCGATCCCTCCCTGGGATGCACGAATTCAAGGAACTTGGATGAGAGGGCTCAGGTTGACTAACATGTGTATGTCAAATCTGACAGACTTCATTCTTTCTACTGTATTTTATTTAAGAGGCACTTTCTCTTGTGTCTTCCCTGTCCCCCACCACCACCACCCCTCCACTAACACACAACCTTTAAAGAATCACTCCAGTCAGTCTGGAGGGGAACATACCAGTGCCTATGTTTGCGGAATGTGACAGCTGAAGGGCCAGAGCAGGTGCTAAACCTCAGCTGGGACAATCACATTTCTCTTCCACAAACATGGACTTGAAGAACCAGAACATGAGTTGGTGGCTCTGGAGCTTAGAGAGAAGACTGATGCTGAGGCAGGGTGACCGTATTCTGCCATGCACACAAAAGAGCAGAGGAGGCTTGTCTGCAGAGAAAGAAGAAGGAAGCAAATACACAGAAAAAAGATGAGACCACACAGCGGGGCAGTAGTTGTCCCTGGCCCTGACGGTCTCCTAGCCCCTGGTTCCCAACTCTAATGAAGCCCAAATTTATGCCCTACCCTTGGGTCTAGGGTCATCAACATCCCCATAGAGCCTCCTTCTTCCTTAAGCTCCTCTGAGTTGGTTTCCATTATTCGCAATTAAAAAAAAAAAAAAGGAGTCTTGAAAACCAATTAACATTATCATTCAGATTAAGAGTCTACTAATGGTTATTGAATACCTATTATGTGCCAGGCATGGTTCCAGAATCATTGCCATGATTCATCTCACTTATCATCATCTTTATCAGCAGCATCATGAACACTAGTATCAGACGTGTTTACAGAGTTTAGGCTAGACTGAAAGACAGTGACACTAGCTAGGTCCATGTCCCCTGACAGATTATTCTAGACAGGCATTCTGATGTGAAGACAGACGCACAGGGCATTAAATCAAGGCACAAAAAGGCAATGAGATATTTGCCTCATTATCAGGTTAGGAAGAAGGAGGAAGGCAAGAGCCAGGCAGGGAAGACAAGAAGGCAGCATCAGGCAGTCTAGGTCGGGGTGGAAGCCGAATCCCAGGGATGAATGGAAAACTCAGTTTAAACAAGGATATTCATAGCAAGGGACAGGAAAGAGGCCAAAGGACCGTCAGCCCTGGGGTCTGCTTCACAGTTTGGCAGGTATCAGTGCGTCTCTGAATTCAAGGAGGAAGGAAGCAGGGGAAACAGGGGACATCAGAGGCAGATGGCAGGGTGGAAGGGCTGAGAGAAGATGGACCCAGAGAAATCTTCAGTGCTAATATTGATCCATCTGGTAGATCTCAATATGCAGCCAGTATGCCAGAAGCAGCAGACAGGTGGCAGGAAAGAGGCTGGAAGAGATAAACATTCAAAGGGGTAAAGCACTCAGGAGAGAGTGGAAGTAAAGGCAGAGAGAGGGCCCAAGGAAACTACATGGAGAGGAAAGAGGCAGAAGAAGATGTTAGACAGCATATTGGGTTGGCCAGAAAGTTTGCTTGAGTTTTGTCATAACATCTTACGGGAAATCTCAAATGAACTTTTTGGCCAATCCAGTAGTAAGCTCAGGGCATGGTCAGAGGCAGGGAGGGACAAAGGCTAAAACATATAAAGAAAGACAAAGGGACACCAAGACAGAGAATGATAGGGAGTCAAAGACAGATGTGGAAATTTCTGAAAAAGATGGAAATACCAGACCACCTTACCTGCCTCCTGAGAAACCTGTATGCAGATCAAGAAGCAACAGTTAGAATCAGACATGAAACAATGGACTGGTTCCAAATTGGGAAAGAAGTACATCAAGACTGTATATTGTGACCGTGCTTATTTAACTTATATGCAGAGTACATCATGTGAATTGCCAGGCTGGATGAAGCACAAGCCTGAATCAAGATTGCTGGGAGAAATATCAATAACCTCAGATATGCAGGTGACACCACCCTTATGGCAGAAAGTGAAGAGGAACTAAAGAGCCTCTTGATGAAGGTGAAAGAGGAGAGTGAAAAAGCTGGCTTAAAACTCAACATTCAAAAAACAAAGATCATGGCATCCGGTCCCATCACTTCATGGCAAATAGATGGGGAAACAAGGGAAATAGTGACAGGCTTTATTTTCTTAGGCTCCAAAATCACTGCATATGGTGACTGCAGCCAGAAATTAAAAGACACTTGCTCCTTGGAAGAAAAGCTATGACAAACCTAGATAGCACAGTAAAAAGCAGAGATACTAGTTTGCCCACCAAAGTCTGTCTAGTCAAAGCTATGGTTTTTCCAGTAGAGTCATGTATGGATGTGAGAGTTGGACCATAAAGAAGGCTGAGCACCAAAGAATTGATGCTTTTGAACTGTGGAGAAGACTCTTGTGGTGCCTTGGACTGCAAGGAGGTCAAACCAGTCAATCCTAAAAGAAATCAATCCTGAATATTCATTGGAAGGACTGATGCTGAAGCTGACATTCCAATACTTTAGCCACTTGGTACAAAGAGCACTCATTAGAAAAGACCCTGTTGCTGGGAAAGATTGAAGGCAGAAGGAGAAGGGGATGACAGAGGATGAGATGGTTGGATGGCATCACCGACTCAATGGACATGAGTTTGAGCAAGCTCTGGGAGATGAAGGACAGGGAAGCCTGGTGTGCTGTCGTCCATGTGGTCACAAAGAGCTGGGCATGACTGAGCAACTGAACAACAAGAAAGACAGATGAGACAGAGGTAGTACAGAAGGGGAAGATAGGGAGGAACAGTCAAAGTTTTGGTGAGGACAAGGTCAGCAGAACCCCTGAGAAAGGGGGACTCTCCTAGCCTGCCCACTATCTTCCTGGAAAACAATTCCATTCTCTTAGTCGTTCTGGCTGCAAACATGAAGAGCTTTTCCTCTCCTCCATTCTATGTATGGACAGTTGAGCGCTATACATTGCCATTATTTCTTCCAAATGTCATACCCTCTCCACCCCTCTCCACCCTCACATACCCCTAGGTGACTGACACTGGAGGACCGTCCTGCCTCCAGACTCTTGACGGTCTTTATCCGGGTCCCAATAACAATCATCTTGCCACTTACCTAGTGCTTTACAAAGAACTTATGAGATGACCTCTGATCTTCCCAACTGGTCTGTAAGTTAGTTAACTTTATTATACCCACTTGACAAATCTATTCATTCATTAAGCCATTATTTCTTGAGAACTATCCTCAGTCCCACGCTCAGAGCTGAGGAGTCAGCACTGAACATGACAGGTACAATTCCTGGACCTGTAGCTATCAGACAAGTAATTACAACTGTGATAAGTGCCACAAGGGAGAAGCAGAGGTGCCATAAAATAAAGTATGACAGAGGCCGGACTTAATCAAAGTATCAGAGAGGTGACATTTCAGCTGAGCTCTGAAGAAGAGGGAAGTCTGGAGACTTTCTTAGATTTGCCCAGGGTCTAGACACTACAGATCTGGGCTCAGAACTGTCATCTTTGAACTGTTAGTGCTGTGGTCTGATCTCTATGCCACTGTGCCCCTGGGCAGGCCATCTTGCTAGGAGTGGATATGTAGAGGCAGGCATGACTCTCTTGCTTTCAGGGGAAATGTAAGAGAGTTCCAGAACCTCAGTGGCTCTCTCTGGGCCTCTCATATCAGCCCAAACTCCTCTGCCTGGATCCCCAGGACTCCAGACTCCAGCCACACCCCACTCATTCAACTTTCTCCCCCACTGTTCTGCAGTACATGCCCTGGACACTAGAAAAGCCTTTCTCTAGCCCCGGGATTATAGCAATAAATTTCCATCAAAATGACTCAACTGCTCCCCTCTCCATCTCCTTCCCATCCCAGGATGTGGGGCATTCTTGAATTCATTTGTATATTTGTTCCTTCACTCAGCACTCTTAAGCCTCTGCTATATGCTAAGCATACATCCTGCTCATGCCATTTCTCCTTGAATTTTCATTTTCTTTACTTTTCATTAATGTAAATCCTACTTACCTGGAGTCTTGTCTCCTTTAAATCCTTGACACAATATGATGAAAGGAGTAGGGAACTCAAAATCACACTGGTGATCAAATCAACTTATGGCTTAAATTTTCTAAATCTCAGTTGTACCATCTTTAAAATGGTGAAATAATGACTGCCTACAACAGAAATGTTGGCATAAGAATCAGAATAACCAAAATAAGGTAAATTTCTATAAAAGCACTTTGTAAGTTACTATCCAATGTAATGAACTCATCCATTAATGGACTCCAATGGCACCCCACTCCAGTACTCTTGCCTGGAAAATCCCATGGACGGAGGAGCCTGGTAGGCTGCAGTCCATGGGGTCACGAAGAGTCAGACACGACTGAGCGACTTCCCTTTCACTTTTCACTTTCATGCATTGGAGAAGGAAATGGCAACCCACTCCAGTGTTCTTGCCTGGAGAATCCCAGGGACGGGAAGCCTGGTGGGCTGCTGTCTATGGGGTCACACAGAGTCGAACACGACTGAAGTGGCTTAGTAGCAGCAGCAGTAGCAGTAGCTCAGCAGGAACCCTCTCTTTTTCACACTTCTATTTTGCACACTCAAGACCTTATGTCCTCTCAACTTCAATCATTGGGTTAGTCTTCTTTCCTCAACTAGATTGCAAGCATTATGAGGGGTGGAGACACAGCACACACTTTCACATCCCCCAGGGTGTCTAGGGACGTGCAGGGCAGTTAGTGAACACCACCCAGGTTTGTTGATGGAGCTCCCCTGATGTGTCAGCACCATGGCCAGGGAGGGTTTGCCTCAGCCTCCAGAAAGGGGAAGAGGCAGGCAGAAGAACTCACACTTGACCCCTGGCCACTAACTACCCAGAGCTGAGACCTAAAGGGATGTCAGAGAGATGGTAGCCCAGTTCTTCATGCCATCTGACCTCAGGCTACCCAGGCGCCAGAGCGGCCAGGGGACCTAGTGCCCCCACATCTTAGAAATAAGAACCACCAGCCAATAGATTGATTTGGGGCTGTAGCGTGTTTTTCTAGCAATTGCTGGAGTTCCTGTTCTCTTTGCCAGCGTGGCTGAAGCTTTTCTATAACCCTCGGGTTATAGCAATGAATTTCCATTTAGCCATGACAAATGACTTTGCTGCTCCCCTCTCTCTCCACCGGGCCCCCCTCCTTGTTCTGAAGTCTCCCTCTTAGAGGTAGCTCGAGGGCCTTCCCTTAATGTGACGGGAGCAGGTACTGGCACTTGCAGTCCTCAGAGCTGGTATCACTCCAGAACAGGCTGATTATGATGCAGAGGGGAGAGAGGCTGGGGGAGGCGAAAGACAATGAGAAGAGGAAGATGAGAGCTGGGTTGCAGTGTGAGCCAGCTTTGCCCAGGTAAGTCACTGATGACATTGGTGAGGGCACAAGAACTGGAAGAGGAAATCTGAGTAAGAGGCTGACGGACAGAGGCGAAAGAAGGAAGAGGCAAAAGATGTTCATTAGTTCCATTGATTCAGGGGAAAGACAAGTGATTAAATAATTCACCCCTAAGGAAGAGGCTCCTGCTCCTGCTTCCTTCCTTGGCAAGAATCAGAGATAATTTCTTAGCCCAGTGGCTCTGCCTTGTTCCACCTGAGCTGGGGTTCATCATGAGGGAGAGGGGGTGGAAGAGTGGGGCTCCACAGCCAGCTCTCAGCAATGAGACCTAATGGAGGGCAACGCCCCAGAGTGGATGGTCCCCCTAGTGGGCTCCCTCTTGGCTTGGAATTTTAACATGGAGCATAGGTACACTCAGCTGTATTAGGCCTCCTTCCTTGAGCCCAGGCCAGGAGACTGAGGGGCTAGGGGGCAGAAAGGCAGGAGGGGACAGGTACAAGCTGACAAGGGCATCCTCAAAGTGAATGGTCTTCAGTCACAGAGTCAGAAGTCAACTGTGAAAATGTTCAGAAGGGCAAGAAGACAGCCTTTGTGTTGTGTCCGCTGTGTGCTATGCTTCAGTTTGATTGACTGACTTCTTTGCACCTGCCAGGCCCAGAGATGTAGGGTAGGGGAGACACAGTCCCTCGGGGATCCCTCAGTTTAGCTGGGGAGACACAGGGTCAAGTTATTTCCATATAATATGGTAAAGGCCAAGCCTGGGGGATGTACCAGGGCTGAGGGCAGTGCCAAGGCTTTCTGGAAGGTTTCCCAGAGAAATAAGGTGGGCCCTGGAGCCAGGCCCTGGAGCTGGCCCTGCTCATATAAACTGGTTCAGAAGGTGCCCCTAGGTCTGCTGTTGCAGATGCTCTAGCCCACACTATAGAGTTAGATTTGCCAGTTCACAAGCTTCCCAGATTTCACCCTTCTCTCTCCTACTCCCTTCTGCAGCCCCACAATCCCTGCTAAGGATAAGGAAGTCTCATACCCCAGGCCCCACCTGCTGGAACAAGGTGTACTCCAAGCATGTGACAGGAGAACTTCAGAAATTCAAACCATCCCTCATCCAGATTTCCACAGCGGGACCTGGCCCTGCCAACTCATTGCCATGTTTCAGCAGGTACAAGGCAACTCTTAGAGACATCCTTTCAATGCACTCTTCAGGATATAAAGCCTTAGGATAAAGTACAAATTCAGATTGGGGAGACAAAAAGGTCCAGCTGCCCTTGGGCCACTCCTGCCCCCAGCAAAGTAGGAGAAAGACTTCTTCCCACCCTTAATCCTCCCACGTCCTTCTCTCATATTTGGCCAGGTACATCCACTGCCTTTTCAACCAAGGATTTAGTAGCAGCTAACTCAGAATATATGGCACCCCACTCCAGTACTCTTGCCTGGAAAATCCCTTGGACGGAGGGGCCTGGTAGACTGCAGTCCATGGGGTCACTAGGAGTCAGACACGGCTGAGCGACTTCATTTTCACTTTTCACTCTCATGCATTGGAGAAGGAAATGGCAACCCACTCCAGTGTTCTTGCCTGGAGAATCCCAGGGACGGGGGAGCCTGGTGGGTTGCCATCGATGGGGTCACACAGAGTCGGACACGACTGAAGCGACTTAGCAGCAGTAGCAGCAGCAACTCAGAATATGGGCTTCCCTGGTGGCTCAGTGATAAAGAATCTGCCTGCCAATGCAGGAGTCACAGGTTCGATCCCTGGGTCGGGATGGTCCCCTGGAGAAGGAAATAGCAACCCACTCCAGTATTCTTGCCTGGGAAATCCCATGGACAGAGGAGCCCAGCAGGCTGGTCCATGGAGTCACGAGAGTTGGACACAACTGAGCAACTAAACAATAACAATTCAGAGTATGAGCAGACCTTTTCTCTTGGGAAAGTATTTTGAAGAGAACCGAAAATCCGGAACTCCCAAGAGAGCAGAAGAAGAAGTTAGGCAGTCATATCATTTATCCCAAATTTCTAAGAAAAACTGCACATCCTCCCTCTTCCTGTCATGTGATTCCAACTCCGGCTTCCCAGGTAAGCATTGCAGAGTCTCAGAAGCTCCTGGAGAGCTTTGCTGTGGCTCTGCTTCCTCTCTGCATGGCAACACACCTGAATTAAAAACCTCAAATGTCTAGGATGGAGAGACCCCCTTCTTCCCTCTCACCTGAGCAATATCAACTTTCTGCCCTGATTTTTCTACCCAACTTCCTGGACTGAGCCAGGTTGCATTATCCATTTGCTCAGATGAAGCATGTGGTTTGACTGTTCCCTCCACCACACAACCCTCCCCCCCTACACACACACACATCAGATACACACATAGCAGGCTCCCTGGAAGGCAATCCAACAACTGGATCAATGTTAGCCAAATCCAGTGAATTTTAAATACTTGCAGTTTTTTCTTCCCAATAGTTGCAGCCAAAGCTGCCCATGGCCAACTCAGCAACCTGGGTTTTCTCGAAGTAACTACTTCACACATGTGCACATATACATATTCACAGAATCCTTCTTTAATCTGGGCTGGGGTTAAAAAAGGAAAGGGGGCAGACAGAGCGTGGCCAGCATGGGCATGGTCATGGCTAGGAGTAGACTGATGGGCTGACCCCATGACTGAGAGGTTTTTTACACCCTTTTATTCTCTTTCTCAATTGAAAACTATTTAAAGTAGCTACCACGTTCTACAACTGAGATCCCAGTGCTAAGAACTGGGAAGCATTACAAGGTCTCCTCTCCCTTAACATTCACTTTCTCTAGGAATTGAAGCTTACAAGGGACCTGAGACACCACCTAAGCCAAACCCCAGAAATGCAAATGTGGAAGTAGCTTAACAAGGTCAAAGTTATTTTAGAACCTAAAGACCCTGGTCACCTGGCTCCCAGAATTAGGTCTTTGAATGGTCACACAGCCATTGGTTCTTCCCAAATTATGTATAAGAGAGAGGAAAAGAAAGACACAAGCTGACAGATGGAAACATTCACAATGATAGGCAGGAGAGCTCTTCTATATTGCAAAAATCCATCGGAAAACATTTGTTGATCAGCTACTCTGTGTTTGATGTTTTTCAAGGCACCGTGGAGAGTGAAAAAGAGGAATAAAGCAAAGAAGCCCCTAATACAGGGCCCCAACCAGAGTCAAAGGTGCTCATTAAATATTTGCTCTGTTACACTGAGCATGATAATAGTAACCAATATTTATTGCTTACTGTGTGTCAGAGACACTGTTCTAAGCTCCAAGTGTATGCATGCATGCTAAGTTGCTTCAGCCGTGTCCAACTCTGTGATCCTATGGACTGTAGCCTGCCAGGATCCTCTGTCCTTGGGATTCTCCAGGCAAGAATACTGGGGTGAGTTGCCATACATCCTCTAGGGGATCTTCCCAACCTAGGGATCAAACCCGCGTCTTACATCTCCTGCACTGGCAGTTCTTTACCACTAGCACCAAATAAGAAGCCCCCTCTAAGCTCCATACATGCATTTATCTCATTCATTCCTCACCACAACCTTAGATCAGGTATTTCTACCTACCATTTTTCAAAAGATGAAACTGAAACGGAGAGAGGTTAAGCCCAAGGTCATATACCCGGTAAGTGGTAGTAGGGTTGTGCATTCAGTCACCAGCTTATAGAAGAAACAAGACAGCCATAGTCCATGTCCAACTGTGGCACTTAGACCCTGTGTGACTTGAGATCAGTCAGCAACTTGCTTTACCTCTCTGAACCTCATGGGGAAAACGGCAGAACACTGACTCCTTTGTGCCGCTGCTATGAGGTTTAATCAGCTCTTGCCTAGCAGAGCCCAAACATTCACCATTCATGCTGCATAACACACCCCTTGGAGAGTTCAGTAGAGGGAAGAAGAACTACACACACACACACACACACACACACAAAACCAAAATCAAGGAGTGCCTCCACTTTCTCACTGTCATGACCACCTTCCTAAGGTTATTGTGAGGACAGACCCAAGTTCATACAGAAGAGCACTTAGCAGAGAACTTGGCTCAAAGTGTGTGTTTAGGAAATGTTGGCTGCTATCATGATATTTTCACTATATCATCGCCATTATTACTACAGGATATAGAAATTTACTACCACTGGGGCTTCTGAAAACTGGGCTAGAGTGTTGGAGAAAGCTTTACAAAGGGTCCAGGCTGGACCGTGAGTGATGACTGAGATTTATAAGGCCACTGAGAAGCATAGTATTTCAGACTCACAGAAGACAGAGAAACAGAATTCCAGCCTCCTGGTGGCAGCAGGAGCACATATGCAGGCCTTGAGGAACGGCCACTGCTTCCTCTCAACCGTGGGAGGTGGCATAACAGCAGGAGTCCTTCTCCGTGGCCTGGCTTTGAGACCACCAACCCTGGGAGGTGTCTGACCTTCCTGGAAGTGATCAAATCAGCTGGTCTTATGCTCATAAAGAACTTAGAAAGCTGCATCCCAGGAGCCTAGCAGGGCCACTTCTCCGCTGTACCTCTGAAAGGGGCAGGGTACCTTCTCCCAAAAAGCCCCCAAATAGGCCCTTGGCAGCATCGTCTCACCCGCCCCCACCTCTCCAGGGCCCCAGCCATGCTGACAACTGTTGCTGGTTGGACGTGGGATTTGTATGCTCTTTACACTGCCGACTTATTCTTGAACCTGAAAGCTTTACTGGTGGTTAAATCCCAGCATCGGGCTGCCGTTCGTGTCCCCGAGTGGAGGAAGGAGAAACAGAGCTTTAATGCTCTGTGAAAAGCAGGGCCTGAATCATTTATGAATGGGCATCACAGGAAGCCCAGAGCCAGTGCTAGGACAAGGGCTGCTTCCAGAAGGAAAAGGTTTGTTGTGGAAGGCCCAGCTCTGCCCTCACCCCAGCAATCCATAAGCGCTCGTTAGCAGGATCACATCAATCGCTCCCCTCGTCATTAAAGGATGTGGTGGCAGTGGGGGGTGTTGTGAGGGAAGGCTGCTGGCGGTGTTAGGACAAAGCCAGAGCGGACAGTTATCTCTCTGTGATAAGTGAGAAGCTCTGTCCTGGCCACTTGGCTTATTTAGCTTTAGCTTTGTTCTTGCTGGAATGTTTTTCAAGTTACCCATGACTCTTCAGGGGCTCGCTGACCAGGCCTTGGGAGATGCCCATTGGTATATGGGTTGTTTCAAGTGAACAACCCAAGCGGATTGTGGATTTCAGCCACTTTTTTCAATCCCAACATCAGTTGAGTAATGTGCAGATGGAGAGTCAAATAGCTCCTATGATTTTTTTTCTTGGAGCCACTAGCTCAAAATCTTCATTAGAAAGGTTATAATCAGAAAACAGAATGTTTTATTTTAGAATCATGGAATTACAACACTGAAAGGAACAGGAGGGAAACAGAGCAAGACTGAGTACCGTGAGCATCCGCAGTCAGGTCCTCCTCTGCCCAAACCACCCCGTTCCCTTCATCTTCAGCCCCTTTATAGGATGCAAAATACAGTGCCACTCTTGGTGCTTCCCATGACTGAAAGGACTTCATACTTTCCAGCCACCATGGACTAACTGCCACTTGGTGCACATGTCCTTGTGGTGGCCGAAACCCTGGGGTACAGACAGGGACAGAGCTACCCCCAGAGAGGGCTCGGTAGTGCTGGCCTGGAGCCCATACCTACATCTTCCCCATCCCTCAGCACCTCTCTGAGGAACCCAGACTCACATCTTCCCCATCCCTCAGCAGCTCTCTGAGCAATACTGCAACCCAAGCAGGACCAAGAAGTCTGGTCTCAGAGCACTGCCAGGACTCTTTCCACATTTGAGAAAATGAGGCAACCTCCCTGTTCTGCCAGTCTCGCAGAGCTAGCCTCTTTCCACTTCTGAGAAAATGAGGTGAGCTCCCTGTTCTGCTGGCCTCCCAGAGCTGCTGGGACGCTCCTGGAGGCAATGTTGATGGTGGGCCCTTACATCTGGGAAAAAAGGGTGTCACTCGTACGCTGGCTGTATCACCAACAAACTGCAGGACTGGGAGTAACTTCATAGTCCTGCCCTTCAGGGTCCTTGTCCCTGGCATGAAGGAGGTGATGACTCCTAAGATCTGCCTGACACTGCGATTCTGGGCTGACCCCACCCCCAGGCCCTAGGACTCCTGGGCTCAGGTGGCCTTGGGAGAAACCCGAAGGGATGTGGAAGGGGGGGCATCAGGGATATCTGTCCAACCTGCCCCATAAGAGACGTCCTCACCCTTAGCAAGAGCCCAGACCAGTAGATGGGTGCTAAGGAGAATCACCCACAGACTCCTCCCTACCCAGTCCCAGGCAGTCTCTCCAACAGTGAAGGGAACGTTGCAACATGACTGTCAGGCTCTCCCCGGAGCTCAGGGAGAGTCAGGTGGACCAAACTGCTATCTCCACCCTCCCACAGAGGAGAACATCTTTCCCTTCTCTCTACTTTTTTAAGCTTGAAGATCATCCTAACAGCTCCTGAGGAATATTAACCAAATGCCAAATCCAAGTCAATCTAGAGCCCCGGTGAAATCTGAGTGATGCCTTGGCCAGGCAGAGTGAGAGCGGGAAGGGAGGAGTGCCCTGGGGGTTGAAGGGGAAGGAGGACAGAGCCCTGAGCCCAGTATAGACACCATCCATCCTGGGGTGAGTCCTAGGGGAGATAGTCTAGTACAGCCCAAGATACGAAATCAAGAGGGCTCTCTGACACACAGAGAGCTGAGAGCCTGGGCAGGAAAATGAGGCTTTGAAAAGAAGAGTCTTTTAGTAGAAAACAGGGTAATCCTGGAAAACTGTCCCAGGAGCTGGAAAGGATTGGCCATCTGTCAGCTCGCCCCACCTTAGGCCTCAGCTACTCATGTGAGAGTGCAGCAGTTTGCAGGGGGGCACCCTCAGGAGGCCAAGCTGGGAGTGCTGCCCCCAGCTAACAAGCCTAGGTTCCTGGCAAAGGGACTCCTCTGGAAAGAAGGCATGGGGGGTAGAAGAGAAGTTGCTGATTTGAAGCTTTGGGCAAAACAACTCCCCTTTCTGGGCCTGAGTTTCATCCCTTGTCAAATCAGGGGCTTGGACTAGGTATTTCCTAAAGTCCCATCCCACTCTGACATGTTCAGAGTCTATGATTAATTTGTTAACAATAAATAAATAAATATTGAAACAGTAAGGGGGGAAAAACAATAACAAAGAGGAAAGAGTGAGAGAAAAGCTTGAAGAAGGAGAAAAAGAATGGCAGGCCAACCCAGGAGGGGAAAGCGGGTCCACTTCCTACGGCATTTGGGCTTTGGACAGTGGAATAGGACTTCTGGAGCTGTTACCCTTTGTTACATTAAGAGGAATTAATTTGTCAAGGCCCAGAACTTCTCTATAAATCCTCAGCCCAGTCACAGGAGGCCGGGTCAATTGGAGCCCTTTGCCTTTAAGTCTAGAGGTTGCTTTGAAAGCCCCTGCAGACCCAGACTCCCACCCTGGAAAGTTCAACTCTCAGAACAGAGGACCCTCAAGTCTCTAATGACACCATCCACACCAGAGAAGTCTGAGTGGTTTCTGGGCCTGTGGCCATAGCCAAAGTCTGCAGCTCATGCCTAAGTGGGGCAGGGCCAGCCCAGGCGGGAGGATTAATGACAGTGATTGAATATTTTATAAGTGGAATATTGTGTATTTTCCAAAATCAAATGGAATGTCATTTTTTTTTTTTTCAAGAGAGATGGGGGATGTCAGTGTTCCCGTTTCCCATTCAAACCACATACTCGATGGCAAGCAAGATGAATGGGCCTGGGAGTTTCCTGAGAAGAGAAGAGAAAAGGAGAAAGAAGATCCTTCTTCATTTTGTCCCCTCCCAGCCAGCATGGCTTCACGTGGCTGCCTCCCTCATCACCCGGTACTGAACCCACTGTCCCCTGGACCACGTCAGCAGCTGACTGGGGGTACGGCCCCTTCCCTGACCCATGTGTGATCTCTATGCCACACAGAGACGAAGTCACAGGTCACACTATCCATCCCTGTGTTCCCAAGAAACACAGAGCATCAGACATGGAAAGTTTGCTCCCAGGCTTTCCTTCATGTCCTTGGCCCAGGGTCTTATTCAGAACCACCTTCCCTGACCTACCTCTCTTAAGTGCATCTCACTGCAGATGAAGGTCATGTCCTCTAAATGTCAACTTGGGTGGAGAATGAACTATATCTGGCCTCCCTCCTTAGGGCAGAAGTTCTGTCTGTTCTTGAAAATGTCTGGGATTGAAGTGCTTCAGAAACCCCGGATCTAGTGTTCCCTCCAAACGCATCCTCTTTAAAGCATTATTGGCCTGTGCAAATGGAACTGTTTGATTATCACTGGAATGGTGAGAGGCTCTTCCTTTCTCAATACCCTATTACATGCTCCAAGGCCACCCACAGGCTTTGCTACTTTGCATTTGCCCTGCAATCTTTCATGCCAGTTGACTTTTCATCTCCAAATCCCTTTTCACATTAAACACAAACCCACACACTCTGTCCCATTTTCCTTTGAAATAAATCATAAGCCCATGCCAGAAACGACTCAGGGTGTTCTCTGGAATTTGTAAACAGCATTAAAGTCTTGTGGGAAATGTCACAGAGTGTTGGTCTGAATTTATTAAGTAATTTCTCAGCTTAAAATATATCTTTCCAGCCTGCTGTCTGACAACATTTACCTCTAATGGAATTTTATCCGCTCTTGATCACTAAGCACACTCCCATCCCCGAGTGCAGATTCCTCAGCTCCTCCTGGTAGGTTCCCCAGCCAGGAACAAGCCAGCCATGCTCTTGCTTCTCAGAGGAGAAGCTCTAGAATTCTGAGGTTCCAAGACTGCCTGACTTGTACATGTCTGAGGGTGCAAGCTTGCCATTACACTACATGCACAGGGTGCAACTGAACTTGGAAACACATTAATAACAACCACACCCAGGTCACCTCAGGGCATACCAGGGACTAGCTTGAGGAAGGAACTTTAGTCTCCCCAAATCTCCATCAGACCTCAAGCTACACAAAAGAAACATACAATTTAAAGTAGAACCAGAACTTACTGTTCAAAGTAGCTCCAAGATACATCCCCTAGTCTGCCTCCTCTGCTAAAACCGATTGTCTTCTGCAAACCCCTTTTTAATAGAAATGTTGGCACTGCCCTTGAGATTTTTGAACTCTGGTTTCAAGCAGTCAATCAAATTACACAGCAGCTGTTTAGTACAATATTCAAATGAAGTGGCTTATGTCCTTCCTAGATCTGTCCCGGGCACTGTTGTCCTTCACCTGTGGCCTCAGGCCTTCTTGGCTCCAGGGCCCATCCTGACCAGGGCAGGGAGCATTTTGACAGCATCAGCCCAGCGTCTGTTGGGGTCTGATCTGGTCTTGGTATTCTAAGCCCAGTATCTAGGTTGGCTAATCCCTAGGCCTGTCACAACTCTGAATGTCTGCTTTTCTCTACTCCACAGTACACAGAAGATAGTATAACATATTGGTCAAAAATGTGGACTCTGGAATCAGAGTTGGAGTCCCAGCGCTGCTACTTACCAGCTGTGTGAACTTAGATAGGCTGCTTAACCACTCTGTGTTTCAGTGTCTTTATCTTTATAATGATGATGATATTTGTGCCTATCTTCTAGGATTTCTTGAGAGTTAATATATGTAAAAATGCATAGAACAAAGTTGGGTTAATGTTTTTAAATACATATTTATTAGTGATAATAATTGATTCCTCTCCCTTGTAGCTCAATCAGTAAAAAATCCACCTGCAATGCAGGAGCTCTGGGTTCAATTCCTGGGTCGGGAAGATTCCCTGGAGAAGGAAATGGCAACCCACTCCAGTATTCTTGCCTAGAAAATCCCGTGGACAGAGGAACCTGGCAGGCCTCAGTCCATGGAGTCACAAGAGTCGGACACAACTTAGTGACTGAACCACCACCACAGTGATAATAATTATTTGTTTTATTATTTTTAAATATTTGCTATTATTTTCTTATCCAGCTGGCCCTGTCCACCTTGCTTCTTGTTTTCTAATTAGACCTACAAGTTCCTGAGCCTCTGTAAACTGTTTCCTATCTGGTGACTGGGGAGAAGATCAGTACATGGCTGTTCATGATGAGTTGTGGCCAACACTTGCTTCCAAATGGGTCTCTTCTCCTTGTATTCCTTGCCCAGAGAATGCAAAGGCATGCTCAGCTCTCAAAAGGTTTACATTTCTAGAACTGAAAGTAAAAGCTGACCACCTTGCCTTCTTCCCAAGAGACTCCGAAGAGCCACTCTTCACATGGGCTTGGCCAATAGCTCCTATGTGGTAGGTGAGAAACCAGGGCAAAGGGAAACACTAAAACTATACTTCGGAGGGTGCAGCTTTACTGAGGTATAATTAACAAAGTTGTAACAGATCCAAAGTGTACAACATGATGATCTGATATATGTCCACATTATGAAATGATTCCCACAATCAATAATCATTAATTAAAAGTTAATTAATGCATCCATCCCCTCACGTAGTTACATTTATAGTAACTTTTTACTTTTTTCCTCTTGCTTTGATGAGAATGCTTAAGTATATGCATGCTCAGTTGTGTCTGACTCTCTGCAACCCCATGGACTGTAGCCCACAAGGCCCCTCTGTCCATTGGATTTTCTAGGCAAGAATACTGGAGTGCGTTGCCATTTTCTCCTCCAGGGGATCTTTCCGACACCAGGAATAGAACCCATGTCTCTTGTGTCTCCTGCATTGAGCAGGTGGACTCTTTACCACCAGGCACCACCCGAGAATGTTTAAGATCTCACCAAATTTCAAGTGTACTCTTGGCAAAATTCAAACACTCAATACAGTGCAGTGTTATTCACTGAAGCCACCACACTGTACATTAGATTCTCAGAACTCATTCATCCTGTAACTGGGAGTTTGTACCCTTTAACCCACCTCTCCCTGTTTCCCCCACCTCCCAGCCCCTGGTGACCACCATTCTACTGTCTGTTTCCAAGAGGTTGAATTTTTACACTGAAACTAGCCCCAGAGGCCAATCTCAGAACAGAAGTTAAAGCAATGGATGACCAGAATAATTACAAAAGTGCAGAAAAATGAGTGAGGAGCAAGAAGTCTGAGACAAAATATAAATGAAATAAAACCCGCAGGGCCAGGTTAAGAAGCCAAGTGCATAATTAGGACCTACTGTATAGCATAGGGAACTCTACTCAGTATTCTGTAATAGCCTAAATGGGAAAAGAATCTAAAAGGAGTGGATATAGATATATGTATAACGAAGCCAAAACTTAGTACAAAACTAAGTCAAGTACAAAAAACTCTATTCCGATAAAAACTTTTAAAACTAGAAACCAAGTAAAGAATTTGAAATCTGAAATTTTCTATTAGACATTTTGTCCTGTTCTGGAACATATATTCTATATGAGTGTAGCCCTTCTCTATTCTAAGAATATACCTACAAAGGCGATGGAACAGCAGGTGCATGTGCTGAGATAAGTCTTATTTGGGGTTCCTTTGTATCTGGTAGCTCAGCTGGTAAAGAATCCGCCTGCAATGCAGGAGACCTCAGTTCAGTTCCTGGGTTGGGAAGATCCCCTGGAGAATAGATAGGCTACCCACTCCGGTATTCTTGGGCTTCCCTGGTGGCTCAGCTGGTAAAGAATCTGCCTGCAATGAGGGAGACCTGGGTTCGACCCCTGGATTGGGAAGAGTCCCTGGAGAAGGGAAAGGATACCCACTCCAGTATTCTAGCCTAGAGAATTCCATGGACTGTATAGTCCATGGGGTTGCAAAGAGTCGGACAAGACTGAGTGACTTTCACTTTTACTTTTCACTTTGTATCCGGATCCAAGACAGTACCCAACCTTCTGTCTGACAACATCACTTTAAACTCGTTGTCATTAATTCTATGACTCTTCCTCACATTTTAATTTGGGAGAACGTGGGAGACATCCTTGTTTCCTGAGGAGATTTGCAAACTGGTCTAAACTCACTGGAAATACATTCACAAACTCATAGTGGATGAGTTGTGTGTATTCTAAACTCACCATGTGTTTTCAACTTCACAGGTACCTTTCAAGTCTTGTCTCCAACGTCTGAAGGATATTTTGAGTCAGTTGGGGTATGGAAAAAGGCATATATTTATTTGTTCACTTTACGCTTTGGATTTTAAATAACTATAGAAAATTATGAGGCTATTTTAAATGTTTGATTGTGCCTCTTAAACCCTGATTGGAGGAGGGAAGTGTAAGGATAGTCCTATATGTCAAGACAAACACTTGGGCGGTAGGTGGAATCCTAAACAACCAGAGTGAGGAAGCCTCACCCGGGGACTCAAATGTGTTCCCCAAGGCTATAAAAATATAACAGTAAATGAGCAAAACGGTCAAAGAGCGGAGATCTAAAAGACAGGTAGGAAGGTGAAACGCAGACAGACCAGAGCTGAAAATAAACCTAGGATTAATTATAAATGAATGAAACCTACCAGCTCAAGTTAAACAGTCTATTTTGCATTTGACATTTGTGAGTATTCTTATCAGATACAATGTTTGTGTGTACACGTGTGTGTGTCTTGTCTTTAGAATGTATTCTGTATGTATTTTCCAACATTCATTAGGAAACATATTTTTCTTTAAAAAAAAAAAGTTTGTTTTTAAAAAATATCATATGATATTTGCTGTCTGCAGAGTTGGTTTTGCAAGTCATGCGCCTGGAAAGTGAAAGTCACTCAGTCATGTCCGATTCTTTGCGACCCCATGGACTGTACAGTCCATGAAATTCTCCAGGCCAGAATTCTAGAGTGGGTAGACTTTCCCTTCTCCAGGGAATCTTCCCAACCGAGGGAGTGAACCCAGGACTTCTGCCCTTCAGGCAATTTTTACCAGCTGATCCACAAGGGAAGACCTCACACCTGGAAGTTCAGTTCAGTTCAGTTCAGTCGCTCAGTCATGTCCGACTCTTTGCGACCCCATGAACTGCAGCACACCAGGCCTCCCTGTCCATCACCAACTCCCAGAGTTCACTCAGATTTACGTCCATCAAGTCAGTGATGCCATCCAGTCATCTCATCCTCTGTCGTCCCCTTCTCCTCCATGT
>NW_011495072.1:8267274-8268596 GCF_000754665.1 Bison bison bison | reverse complement strand
TCTGTCTTCCCCTTCTCCTCCTGCCCCCAATCCCTCCCAGCATGAGTCTTTTCCAATGAGTCAACTCTTCGCATGAGGTGGCCAAAGTACTGGAGTTTCAGCTTCAGCATCATTCCTTCCAAAGAAATCCCAGGGCTGATCTTCAGAATGGACTGGTTGGATCTCCTTGCAGTCCAAGGGACTCTCAAGAGTCTTCTCCAACAACACAGTTCAAAAGCATCAATTCTTCGGCGCTCAGCCTTCTTCACAGTCCAACTCTCACATCCATACATGACCACAGGAAAAACCATAGCCTTGACTAGACGAACCTTTGTTGGCAAAGTAATATCTCTGCTTTTGAATATGCTATCTAGGTTGGTCATAACTTTCCTTTCAAGGAGTAAGTGTCTTAATTTCATGGCTGCAGTCACCATCTGCAGTGATTTTGGAGCTCCCAAAAATAAAATCTGATGCTGTTTCCACTGTTTCTCCATCTATTTCCCATGAAGTGATGGGACCAGATGCCATGATCTTTGTTTTCTGAATGTTGAGCTTTAAGCCAACTTTTTAACTCTCCACTTTCACTTTTATCGAGGCTTTTTAGTTCCTCTTCACTTTCTGCCATAAGCGTGGTGTCGTCTGCATATCTGAGGTTATAGATATTTCTCCCAGCAATCTTGATTCCAGCTTGTGCTTCTTCCAGCCCAGCGTTTCTCATGATGTACTCTGCATATAAGTTAAATAAACAGGGTGACAATATACAGCCTTGACGTACTCTTTTTCCTATTTGGAACCAGTCTGTCGTTCCATGTCCAGTTCTAACTGTTGCTTCCTGACCTGCATACAAATTTCTCAAGAGGCAGATCAGGTGGTCTGGTATTGCCATCTCTTTCAGAATTTTCCACAGTTTATTGTGATCCATACAGTCAAAGGCTTTGGCATAGTCAATAAAGCAGAAATAGACATTTTTCTGGAACTCTTGCTTTTTTGATGATCCAGTGGATGTTGGCAATTTGGTCTCTGGTTCCTCTGCCTTTTCTAAAACCACCTTGAACATCAAGAAGTTCATGGTTCACATATTGCTGAAGCCTGGCTTGGAGAATGTTGAGCATTACTTTAATAGCGTGTGAGATGAGTGCAATTGTGTGGTAGTTTGACCATTCTTTGGCATTGTCTTTCTTTGGGATTGGAATGAAAACTGACCTTTTCCAGTCCTGTGGCCACTGCTGAGTTTTCCAAATTTGCTGGCATATTGAGTGCAGCACTTTCACAGCATCATCTTTCAGGATTTGAAATAGCTCAACTGGAATTCCATCACCTCCACTAGCTTTGTTCATAGTGTC
>NW_011495072.1:8257001-8266700 GCF_000754665.1 Bison bison bison | reverse complement strand
CCATCTTTGGCTGCAAAGAATATAATCAATCTGATTTCGGTGTTGACCATCTGGTGATGTCCATGTATAGAGTCTTCTCTTGTGTTGTGGGAAGAGATGTTTGCTATGACCAGTGCATTTTCTTGGCAAAACTCTATTAGTCTTTGCCCTGCTTCATTCCGTTTTCCAAGGCCAAATTTGCCTGTTACTCCAGGTGTTTCTTGACTTCCTACTTTTGCATTCCAGTCACCTATAATAAAAAGGACATCTTTTTTGGGTGTTAGTTCTAAAAGGTCTTGGAAAGTTATTCTCAAATCTTGGCACCAGGATCCCTAGGAGACTCTGAGTCAGTATGGCTGAGCACCCGTGTTTTCATAAGTGGCTCGGTGAGTCTGAGGACCACTGAAGCTAGAGAGCCATCACACCAGAGAACAACTTCCTCCACACCCTGTAAGTGATGTGAGTAACTGCTACTTGGTGCTTTAATTCTCTCACTTCCCTCCTTTATTAATACTTGGTAACCCATTAAAATATAAGGAAAGTCACATGATTAATAAGGACCTCTTGAGATGTTTATTCTACCCTCAAATTACTTATCTGGGGAACCTAGTAGGAAGACAGAAGGCAGACGTGGAGAGTTCATCACTAACACAGGACAACCTGAGATGGGGGTGAGGGTGAAGGATGTTCTATTTTGACACATAAATGGGAGGTCAGACAAGGAGAGTTAGGGCCACAATGACCTGGGTAGGCTTTCTATTAAAAGTGGGCCTTGAAGGGATCCCTAAAAGATGGGTAGAAAATGCATAGTCATGAACTTAGAGTCTTGCTGCAGGGTGAGAGAGGGTTACAATCGGAGGTTGCTGGGCAACTAACAAGGTTCTTCTCTTTGCAGTAGTAAGATGCTAATTAAAGCCTGCCTTTGGGTCTCACAGGCACCATCTAGTTAAAGCTGAAAAAGGAGGAATTTTTTTAAGAGTCCATAAAATTTAGTACCAACTTAATTTTTATTCATTGTGAATCAATGCAGAAACTAGAATAGATCTAACACACTGTTGCTGAGTGTGTTCTGGAATCACGACACATTCTTGGCTAGAATCAGAAAGGTGATAAAACTAAATAAAAGGTCTTAGGTCTCCAATCCCACATATGGTTACAGTTCTGTCCTTGTCATCTCCTGAAAGGGTTATCTCCAGGAAAAGGAAGTTAGTAAAACCCTGAGTGATGAGTGTAGGGTAAATCAAATTTATTGGGTATGCACAGTCCTACCCTTGAACTTGGGTGACCAAGGCCTCTGCCCTTAGCTCCACCATGTAGAGACCTCTGATGCCCATTCCTCCTCCTGGTAATGGCCCTCCCCACAAGATGAGGAAACCATAGGGCTAAGAGACATGCCCCTCAGGATTCTATTATCTCCCTTCCAGGCAACACTCTGAGTATCTAGGACACTGGAATTCTCTGTCCCTCACAGCCCTCTTCTCCAGGTCCATATTCCCGAGGATGTACAGTGCCACCATATGCACACACCCAGGCCTAAGGGGTGGGTAAAAAGATGCTGTTGGGAGAAGGTATGGATAGAGCTTAGACAAGTGGGCAAAATACATGAGGACACTTATGGTGAGGGATGAAGGGGAAGAGCACAAGGGCAAGTTGGAAGACCTTAATTTCTACTCTTGTCTGAACCATGAAAATGTTAGGGGAAGACACCACACATTCCCAGTCTCTCGGGAATTGTGACATGCTATCACAACTGGCTTCTATGCTGCCCTTTTCTATTCCCTGTACAATGACCAAATTTTCAATGGTTACTTATTGCCTATACCTCACATGTCCATAGAAAGAAAGCCCTCCACTCTATCCTCTGGGGGGAAACAGCAAAAGCCTTCTCATTCTCTTTTTACTTCCTCTGATTCCTTTCCCAAAGAAGGAGGAAAGACTTGTCTGATTGGTGAGGCTGAAGAAATGTCTGTAAATGGATAGCTCAGCCTTCCCTGGGCTCTTTTAGACACTCTACCTGCCTGCAGCCACCACTTTCTCTCCCCAATGCAAGGGATCAACAGAGACACTCCACCCTGTGACTGGTATGTTTGAAGATCCAATTCAGGGAGGAAGGAAGACAAAGCCTGCAATCCATAGATCTGTCTGCATTCTCCATTCCAGAAGCAATCATAGGCATTTCTCATTGCAGACTCAAGGTCATTTTATGAACAGGGTCACACACACGCCAACTCCTGCAATGCCATGTCTGAGGGGAACCATGGAGGGGCTTGATGGATAATAGACAACAGGATGTAAAACAGGATAAAGAGAAAGGAAACTTTTTATCAGTTTAGGAGAGAGGATAACTAGGACAAGGGATCAGAAACCATAGAGAATAAATTGCAGTGAGCAATCAGGAAGATGACAGTTGAAGGAATAGCTTTGTCTGGAGAGAATATAGGAAAGAAGGGATTGGAAAGGGAGAGAAGGTTAGGGGATGGCACTAGTTGCATTTAATGTAGGGCACAGATATGAAGAGAAAATATTCAAGGGACCCTAAAAGGACCCCAGGGGAGCAGACAGCCTGCATAGATGTGAAGACCTGGATTCAAGAAGAGGAGCCCAGTGATTCCAGGGACCAAGGTTGACCACATAATGTCAAAGTTCATCTTGCATGTTAAGCTTGGCCAAACTGCATTGAATTGTTCAGCTAAGTGCCTGGGATGGGATTTACCTATTCCTGTCTGTGGGTACCTTGAAATCTGGAACCCCTCACCTTGTAGGGAAGAAGAGTCTGTGTGAGGAACAGCTTGTTGGACAGGAAGATATTTTTGAACTATGAAGGAAGCACAGTCCAGAGCATCCTGCATCCTCATCAACAATCCCAAAGTGAAAGCCTGAAAATAAGAGCAACTCTCCCAGCCTCTGTGGGTGGAGGTGACAGAAGTGACCGGAGGGGACTACCACTTACTCCAGGCAGCCTGTGCTTTCATGCACACTTCCATGCACACTTCGCTTTATCTAAATTAAATGATGATTGAAGGCTTGGTTCATTTTGCTTTAGAATCTCCTGCCCCACCTTGGGCTAACTGAAGACACCTTGGATATCATAAAACTAACACTGATTGTATAACACAGGGAACTATAGTCAAACTCTTATAACAACCTATATGGGAAATAATCTCAAAAATAATATTTGTGTATATGTATAACTGAATCATCTTGCTGTGCACCTGAAACATGGTAAGTCAACTATACTCCAATAAAAAATATGTATTAAGAAAAAAATAAATAAAATACACTGGAATTCATCAAACTATGTTTGGGATGAGATGTGCCCAAAGCTTACAGAGAATTAATAAAACAAAAGCACAGAAGATACAAAAAACCAGGAGCCCAGAGAAATAGCTAAAGATTGCCCTTGGAGAGAAGAAAATTTAGGTTGAAAAAAGACACAGAAACAGAAGAAGGGAGATTTTTTTAATGGAAGGAAAGAGAAGATAAGAGGGAAGGAGGGAGGAAAGGGTAGAGGAAAAGAGAAGGGTGCGGGGAATGATTGGGTAGGTAAATAATTAGAGACCAGAGGAAGGAAAGAGGAAAATAAATATTCTCTAAGTAAAACTGTTTTCATCCACATGAAAACAAGGGTACTTTCTGTATTCATTCAACCTCTTTGTTGGCTGTTCTGTTTTTTAAAGCAGCAGGGAATGTCAAACAGCTGTTTTTACAGCTTCTGTCGCTTTGTCAAAGCTGGCCTGTGCAGTCTGACTCCAGGCACGCCCCGACAGCAGAGCGGGTGGCAGGGCCCTGCGTGAGCAGATGGGGAGTCTGCAGGCAGCTCCGCGAGAGATGGTGCCTGGCTGCCAGCTCGCTCCTCGGAGCCGGGAGCCAGGACCCCTGGGAATGCTGGCGGAGAGAGATAAGCTAACACTCCAGGCAGCATTTCTCCTTTCTGATTTAAAAAAAAAAAAAAAAGCACCTAGGGATAATCTTCCCTCAGTGACAATAGCACAAAAACACTAAATTCGAAGTCAGATGACACGGACGTGGGCCCCAGCTCCCCCATTTCTGAGCTACGTGCCCTCAGGCCCATTGTTTCACCTCTGAAAGTCTGTTTCTCCATTTATAAAATGGGGGAGGGGCTTCTTCGCAGCGTTCTCGTAAGAACTAAGCAAGGTAATAACACAGCACAGAGCCTAGAATACAGCTGTTTTGTTGTTCAGTCACAAAGCCATGTCCGACTCTTCGCGACGCCATGAGACTGCAGCACGCCACGACGCCCTGTCCCTCACCAGCTCATGGAGTTTGCCCAAGTTCATGTCCATTGAATCGTGATACCTATTTGTCTAAAAAGACAAATAGAATACAGTAGGCATTCAGTAGTATGCTAAAATCCCACCTTTAGTTAAAAATGAGAGAGAGAGGGGTGATAGAAGCAGAGACAGATCAGTAGAGACACAGAGGAAGACACGGTAGAGATTTACATCAAGATCATGACCATAATCCAAGGCCTTCAAACACCTTTGGTTTCTGATAAATGTCAGAAGGGACGTCTCATGTTCTCTCTTCTCCCACTCTTTGCCTGGAAGTCACAGGGGTGGACTCTCTTTTCTACTCCCCCTCCTAAGTAAACCCTCTGGTAGCACTGCTCTTAACCCCACCAAGTTCAGCAGAGGTCTTTACCACGGAGGGGCCCCCAGGTAAGAGAAAGGGTCTTCCTCCCTTGGTAACAGGCCCCCTCCTGAGGGTGATTGCACAATTCACGGTTTATCTGTGGTGGGGTGAGAGTGGAGGGCGCACAGGGAGAACAACTAGCAAAGGGAAAAGACAAAAGCACCAGGTTATAAAGGGAGAGAACTTTGGGGCAACAGTGTGGCCAAGGTCAAGGTCAAACATCAAGGAGGGTGTAACTAGATTAGGGCCTTTTCCTCACAAGACCGTGGTCACAGGGCTCCTGCCAGCTCATCAGCACCCCTGTCATCATTCTCATCCCAGAAGACAAGTGAGTGTTTGCTCAGGCCTTGGAGCATTACCCAGTTTCACCCTTTTCCCTGACACTGAATGTGATAGTCTAAAATCTTGGCACTTGGCCTGGCTGCTTCAGGGAGACCTTGGGAACTTATTCTCATCATCACCTTCACTTAGACACACCCCTAACACTTACAGGGCCACGAACAAGGTAGTTAAAAGTTATAAATCAGGCTAACACACTGTGAGATAGAAAAAAAAACAAAACACTCTATCCTTGACAAATATCCCTTCATAAGCCTGGGAAGTTTAAATCTAGAATTTTCAGGCTCCTTGGAGTTCTGCTCTAGTACATAGAGCTATGGGGAAAGATGACTCCTACCTACCAGACTGCCTCCTGCTCTTCCCATAGTGGGTTTTGACTCACCATCAGGGGACCTCACACACACACACACACACACACACACACACATCCAGCCCACAAGCCCAAGATCTTTACACACCTGCCAATGATGTAGCCCACTCTGTAAAAGATGCACTGGGGTAGAAGTTATGCAGAGACTATAAGCAGGCTTGGGGCCATTTGAGCAGAGAATTGCAGGTTCCCAAGTACCTGAAGTATGGCAAAGAAAGGGAGTCATGGGGGCTTGTATAGACATAGCCTCGTGGCACAAGGATTCCTTGCCCTTTCGTGACAGTCATGACTGGAAAAGTGAGATGCTCTAAAACACAAGGTCCTGGACCGGGGCTCCTCTTTCCCAGAGCATCCTGCATCCTCATCAGCATCATGACCCACAGTGAACACCATGCCCATCCCCCCTCATCCCTCCTTACCCTGCCCAGGCAGTGTAGAGAGCATCTCCCTCTGGTTTGCTCCCCACCTGGGCTCTCAACACACCTGTCCACCGACATTCTTATCAACTCCAGACAGCAACTTAGAGTCACTCAGGCCCGAATCTCCTTTGGGAAGAGACAGGAGCAGCACGGAGAGGGTGAGCCAGTCTGGAGACTGAGGCAGGATGCAACCTAGCTGGGACTCCTGGGGCTGGTCCCATTGTTAAGAGGGTCCCCCACCAGATTTAATGGAGCGTCTCTGCTGTGCTTTTCTCAGTGTTGTGGTTCTAATTGGCTCCCCTGAGGGGCCGCTCAGGGCCCACTCTGCCTCTGAGCAGCTGCTGTGCTGAGCGAGGGAACGAGAGGCTCGTTTGCAGACCACATGGCTGTCGCCTTCTCAGGAAGCCATCACAGCACACCCTGGAACAGGCTCCCGAGGAGGCATCACAGTTTAGGGTAATTCATCAACTTCGCAGCTGCCGCCTGGGAGGGAGGGGGCCTGTGGAAGCAAGTGCCAAGCCGCTTAGGAATCAGGAGTGTTCCCTAGGCCAACTGAGAGAGCAAGAACACCCTCGAGGGTGGGCAGGGCTCCAGACTGCCTCTGGCTTCACCTCTAGCCTGCCACAGGCCTGGGGGTTCCCAGACATGGTCAGCCACCTGCCCAGATCTCTGCTGGCTCTGAGGGCACTGGGAGAGTGCTGCTCTTTGGAGTCAGGAAGACTGAATTCAGGAGCTCCTGCCTCATCCCCTGGAGGTATGATTCATAGCAAGTTACTTCACCTCTCTAAGTCTCTGTTTGCCTATCTGTAATGTGGAGGTGAAAGTATTTCTTACTCCCAGGCCTGACATTCAACTAGGTGTGTGCAAGTTATTGTGTGCATGCTAAGTTTCTTCAGTCGTGTCTGACTCTTTACGACCCGATGGACTGTAGCCTGCCAGGCTCCTCTGTCCATGGGATTCTCCAGGCAAGAATACTGGAGTGGGCTGCCATGCCCTCTTCCAGGGAATCTTCCCAATCTAACCCACATCTCTTATGTCTCCTGCATTAGCTCACAGGTTCTTTACCACTAGCACCACCTGGGAAGCCCATGCAATTAAAATATTGAAATGTCTGGTAAAGAGCAGTGGTTCTCAAAGTGTGGTTTCTAGACCAACAACATCATCATCACTGGGGAATGTGTTAGAAAAACACATTCTTGGGGGTCTGCCCTAGACCTACTGAATCAGAAACTCCAGAGATACGGGCCCCGTAATTGATGTTTTAACAAACATTCCAGGAGATTGTAAAGTGGGCTAAGATACAGAGTATACTCCCTGCTCTAAAAATCCTGTCTGTTCATCTCTCCCCACCCTTTGGCAATCCCTGATCTTTTCACTGTCTCCGTAGTTTTCCTTTCCCACGATATAGTATATATTAGTCACTCAGTCGTGTCTGACTCTGTGCGACCCCATGGACTGTAGCCCACCAGGCTCCTCTGTCCATGGGATTCTCCAGGCACGAATACTGGAGTGGGTTGCCATTCCCTCCTCCAGGGGATATTCCTGACCTAGGGATTGAACCCAGGTCTCCTGCACTGCAGGCAGATTCTCTACCATCTGAGCCACAGGGAAGCCCATGATACTGTATAATTGGAATCACATAATATTTAGCCTTTTCAGTCTGGCTTCTCTCATTGGTGATATGCATTTCAGTTTTCTCCATGTCATTTCATGACTTGGTAGCTCATTTTCTTTTTTGTGCTGAATAATATTCCACGGTCTGGCTATAGCACAGTTTATCCAGTCACCTACTGAAGGGCATCCTGGTTGCCTCCAGATTTTGGCAGTTATGAATAAAGCTTCCATAAACATCCAAGTGCAGGTTTTTGTGTGAGTATAGGTTTTCAACAATTCTGGGAGCATGATTGCTGGATCATATGGTGAGAGAGTGTATTTAGCTTTATAAGAAACTGCCAACTTATCGTCCAAAGTGCTTATACTATTTTGCATCCCCACCAGCAATGAAAGAGAGTTCCTGTTGCACCAAATCCTCACCAGCATTTGGCACTGTCAGTGTTTGGGATTTGGCCCATTCTCATACATGTGTAATAGTATCTCATTGTTTAAATTTGCATTTCCCTGACGATGTATGAGGTAGGGCATGTTTACATATGCTTATTTGCCTTTTATATCTTCGTTGGTAAGGTGTCTGTTCAAGGTTTCTCCTCATTTTTCAATCAGGTTGTTCATTTTCTGCTTGTTGAGTTTTAAGAGTTCCTGGTCTATTTTAAGTAGTTCTTTATCAGATGTGTCCTTTCCAAACATTTTTCTTTCAGTCCGTGGCTTCTCTTCCCATTCTCTTGAGGTAAGTTGACATTTTTTATTTTGTTTTGCTTTAGTAACTAAGCAATAAAGGGTAAAAGTAATAAATATTTAGGAAAAGGTGAGTGTGACAAGAACTCTCAAACACCACCCAGTAAGAGTTCTGAGGCCCAAGGATATAGGCCAAATGACTCTAACAAGTCCCCCGGCTCCAGTACCTTATTTCCACTCATCTCCAAGATAAAGCTCTGTCCTTAGATAAGCAACTCTCCAGCCAAGCTTCCCGAGAACAATTTTCTGCTTCAGTAGACAAATCGTCAGTGTTTCTTAACCCTTTGGGAACCACTGACCTCTTTGAGAATCTGATGAAAGCTTCAGGCCTCTCCCCAGGAAAATGCACACACACACACACACACACACACACACAAACACACTACATGCCATTTAGGTGTTCACAGGCTTCCCAAATCCCATGCAACATTCAGTGACCCCAGATTAGGAGGCCCTGCTGGAGATGGGGGAGAGAAGGACCTGAGTGGCCTCTAGTCAACCTGTCAGGGCACCAAGGGGCAGAGTACAAGCCATTTCCTTTTCAAGGCAAAACCCAAACTCACAGTCCCTATCTTCACAGTTCTCTACGCTCTTGCCTTGCCTGTGTTTTGCTATGTTGACATTTGGGAGGAAATGAAGAAGAACCAGTGACCAGAGCCTGGTGTGGTCATCCAGCCCTGGTCACATTGACCTCATGCAAACTTGAACCAGACTGAATGAGCTGCCCATGCCCTCACCACCCCTAGTGGCAGCTGCCCTCCAGCTGCAGCAAAGTCACCCCATGGTGGTGACTCCCCTCCACCCCAGAAGCCCTTCTAGAGGCCCAGCTGGTGGTCCAGCTGCATGGGTCCTTTGGTGCAGAAAGGAGGAGAGCAGGAAGTAGGGAGGGCAAGTAAGGCACCAGGGGTGCAACAAATGTGATGGGATGCTAACTCTCAGGGCACTGCAAAGAAGCTCATGGGAAGTGTATGGTCAGTGTACTTCCCTGGATGTGGATACAGCTGGCTGCATAAACTTTGGCTCAATTGAAATGAACTGGTTTGTAGCAATCACAGCCACCTCAGAGCAAAGCTCCTTGGCATCTTACCATCTGTAAGCCCACCTTTGATGGCGCTTGAGAGTGAAGAAGGATTGGCTCTTATATGGGAAATGTAGCAAGGGCCTTTTTAACCCCTGACATGGGGCACTGGAGAAGCTTGGCACTGCAAGGAAAGTGTCTGTCTCCACGGCTCCGCCTGGGGTGAGCATGAGCCTGCAGGGAGGGATGCGGGCTTGCCTCTGTGAGAGCTGAGCCCCCTACTCACACAGGGGGTTTCCCCTGGTAAAAGGAAGGGCAGCCCACTCCAGAATTCTTGCCTGGGAAATCCCATGGACAGAGCAGTCTAGCCGGCTACAGTCCATGGAGTCACAGAGTCGGACATGACTGAGTGACTAACAAACACACACACATACACACACACACACACTCGCACAGGAGGCATCCTCTCAGGAGGGTCATCCCAGTGCCATTCACACATGGCCTCCACAAGTTCATCCAAGTCCTTTCCCGCTGCAAACCGCAGTTCCCGGCATTCTCCACCCGCCACC
>NW_011495072.1:8228987-8256901 GCF_000754665.1 Bison bison bison | reverse complement strand
TTCCAGGCAGGGGAGATGCCAACACACTACAGGTAGGGCAGAGCCCACCCACCTCACCCCTGCCCCAATCCTCCGACGCTGGTGACTGGAGGTGGAGGAAGGGGTGCTGAACAGACAGGAACTGAGGAAGGCAGGGAAAAGGGACCTCAAGGGCTCCTCAGGTGCAAAGATGGCAAGCCCCCGAAAGCTAAGTCGGGTATGAAATTCATCCCTCCTCTCTTTTCAGACCTGGAAGTCCTCCCCACTGGGTCTCCCCATCCAGGCACTCTGGAATGCGAGGGGCAGGTGTGGCAGCAAGCTCTCAGCTGAGGGTGAGACCACCCCCCCTTCCTGGACTGTGCACCTCTTTGCTCTGCCTACGTTTACCGCATTACCCAACCTCATTCCACTCCCCTTCCACGGCTACTGTGCTGGACCTTGGAAAGGTGGTGTGGAAGCCACAGAAGAGGTAAGGGGTGAACACACACACAAAGCAACCCAGAAGCCCAAGATTTTCCCACTAACCCTCACCCCTTAGGAAGACAGCTTCCAGGGCTGGGGAAATGATGGCAAAGAACCTATTAAAAAACTGACCTATAGAGGATGTTGTTGTTCAGTCACTAAGTCATGTCTGACTCTCTGCAACCCCACAGATTGCAGCATGCCAGGCTCTCCTGTCCGTCAATGTTTCTCAGAGTTTGCTCAAATTCATGTCCATTGAGTCAATGATGCCACCCAACCATCTAATCCTCTGTCATCCCCTCTTATTTTCCTTCAATCTTTCCCAGCATCAGGGTCTTTTCCAATGAGTGGTCTCTTAGCATCAGGTGACCAAAGAAATGGAGCTTCAACTTCAGCATCAGTCCTTCCAATGAATATTCAGGGTTGATTTCCTTTAGGATTGACTGGTTTGATCTCCTTGCAGTTCAAGGGACTCTCAAGAGGATTTTCCAGCACCACAATTCAAAAGCATCAATTCTTCAGTGCTAAGCCTTCTTTACGGTACAACTTTCACATCCGTACATGCCTACTTGAAAAACAATAGCTTTAACTATGCGGACTTTTGTCAGCAAAGTGATGTCTCTGCTTTTTAATATGCCATCTAGGTTCATCATAGCTTTTCTTCCAAAGAGCAGGCATCTTTTAATTTCATGGCTGCAGTCACCACAGTGATTTTGGAGCCCAAGAAAATAAAGTCTGTCACTGTTTCCACTTTCTCCCCTTCTATTTGCCATGGAGTGATGGGACCAGGTGCCATAATCTTAGTTTTTTGAGTGCTGAGTCTCAAGCCAGCATTTTAAACTCTCTTCTTTCACCCTCTTCAGTTTCTCTATAATCCCTCTTTAGTTCTCTTCCATTAGTTCTTTAGTTCTCTTCCATGGCAAGTTCACTTGCCATTAGAGTGCTATCAACTGAATATCTGAGGTTATATATAGGTTTATACACAGGTTAGATAGAGGATGATGAGATAAATAACATGTAGTCTTCATAACAAGAGGTTGTCACAGCTTTGAAGGATTCAGGAAAACAGGAGAGAAAAGCCTGGAAGTCAGCTGTGTTGTTCCAGACATGGTGCTGCTCCCACCCGACCCTGGGACCTCACAAGATGTTCTGCCTTACTGGGCCTCAGATTCATGACATGAATATTTATTGAGCATCTTCATTGTGCCAAGCATTGTTCTAAATACTAGAACGCAAACTAAGAATGGCTAACATAATTTAGTTCTCACAATATCCCTATGAGGCAGACACTACTATTATCCTCATTTTACATATGAGGACACTGAGGCACAGAAAAATTAAACGAGCTTATGTCTCCCAGTGAGGAAGTGATGGGACGCTGACTGTCTGATCCCAGACCATGCTTTTAACCACTACTGAACGCTCCCTCTCAGGACAAAAACAGACACACTCTCTGCTTCATGGCCTCGCAGTCAAAGGAAAAGTGCAGCCTGTGGGCCTGTCCTTATGATTAAAGTTTGATTGGAACAGTCTCACTCATTTGTTTACCTATTGTTTATGTCTACTTTAAGGCCAGGGATTCTCAGACTTGATGAATTTACAAGCTGGTTCCCCTGGTGGCTCAGATGGTAAAGAATCTGCCTGCAATGCAGGAGACCCAGGTTCGATCCCTGGGTTGGGAAGATCCCCTGGAGAAGGAAATAACAACACACTCCAATATTCTTGCCTGGAGAATTCCATGGAGAGAGGAGGCTGGCAGGCTACAGTCCATGGGGTTGCAAAGAACCAGGCACGACTGAGCTACTAACACTTGCACTTTTGTGTCCACTTTCACACTACATTGGCTCCATTAAGTGGTTGTAATGGAAACTGTGCACGCTCAGTCCCTTCAGTAGTATACGACTCTTTGGAACCCCATGAACTGTAGCCCACCAGGCTCCTCTGTCCATGGAATTCTCCAAGCAAGAATACTGAAGTGGATAGCCATTTCCTCCTCCAGGGGATCTTTCTGACCCAGGGATCAAACCCAGGTCTTCTGCATTGCAGGCAGCTTCTTTACCATCTGAGCCATCCAAGCCCAGTGGAAACTGTATAGTCCACAAATCCTAAAATATTTGCTCTATGACTCATTACATAAAAACATAACACCATGGTGGTTATCTGGGTTATGAAGATCTTTTTTCTATAGTTCTGTGTATTCTTGCCATCTCTTCTTAATATCTTCTGATGCTGTTAGGTCCGTATCCTCTAATTAAAACAAAACAAAACACCATATTGCACATTCAAATTCTGAGATCTGTGCTTCAGTGTTCTCTAGGGTTTGCTCCCTTGCAAAGAAGTCCTCCATATTTAGGTGGTACACAAGAGAGGATCAAATTTGAAGAGAGCTGCCACCCTACTTTTCTGCCTTCCAAGGCCAGCTTCCAGCTTTTTCCAATTCTAGCCCATTGTACTGCCGAGTAGCTTACTCAGCAAAGAGCAGCTGGATATATACTTATATAACTGACTTTATATAATAATATATTTTGTCAACATATAATAAAATAATCAAATTACTTTATTCAGTTATGATTAAATGGGACCTAATGAAAAAATTAAGAAAAATTGCAGAGAAAGGAACACTTCCAAATTCATTCTCCAATGCCACCATCACTCTGGTAACCAAAACCAGACAAAGACAAAAAAAAAGATAACTACAGGCCAATATCACTGATGAACAAAGATGCAAAAATCCTCAACAAAATTCTAGCAAATAGAATTCAACAACACATCAAAAAGTTCATACACTATGATCAAGTTGGGTTTACTCCAGGGATGCAAGGATTCTTCAATATATGCAAATCAATCAATGTGATACACCATATTAACAAATTGAAAGATAAAAAACATATGATAATCTCAACAGATGAAGAAAAAGCCCTTGACAAATTTCACCACCCATTTATGATTAAAACTTCAAAAAATGGGCCTAGAAGGAACCTACCTCAACATAGCCCACAGCAAACATTATTCTCAGTGGTGAAAAACTGAAAGCATTCCCTCTAAGATCAGGAACAAGACAAGGGTGTCCACTCTCACCACTATTATTCAACATAGTTTTGAAATTCCTAGCTACAGCAATCAAAGAAGAAAAAGAAATGAAAGGAATCCAGATCAGAAAAGAAGAAGTAAAGCTCTCACTATTTGCAGATGACATGACACTATACCTAGAAAACCCTAAAGATACTATCAGAAAATTACTAGAGCTAATCAGTGAATTTATCAAAGTTGCAGGATACAAAATCAATACACAGAAATCACATGCATTCCTATATACTAACAATGAAAAATCAGAACGAAAAATTAAGGAATCAATTCCACTCACCATTGCAACAAAAACAATAAAATATCTAGGAATAAATCTACCTAAGGAGACAAAAGAACTGTATACAGAAAATTATAAGCTAGTTAAGCTTAAAAGCTTTTGCACAGCAAAGGAAACTATAAACAAGGTGAAAAGACAGCCCTCAAAATGGGAGAAAATAATAGCAAATGAAAAAACTGACAAAGGATTAATTTCCAAAATATACAAGCAGCTCATACAAGTCAATACCAGAAAAACAAACAACCCAATCAAAAAGTGGGGAAAAGACCTAAAGAGACATTTCTCCAAAGAAGACATACATATGGCTAACAAACACATGAAAAGATGCTCAACATTACTCATTATTAGAGAAATGCAAATCGAAACTACAATGAGATATCACATCACACTGGTCAGAATGGCCGTCATCAAAATGCTACAATAAATGCTGGAAAGGGTGTGGAGAAAAGGTAACCTTCTTGCACTGTTGGTGGGAATGTAAATTGATACAGCCATTATGGAAGATGGTATGGAGATTACTTAAAAAACTAGGAATAAAGCCAACATATGACCCAGCAATCCCACTCCCAGGCACATACCCTGAGAAAACCAAAATTGAAGAAGACAATGTACCCCAATGTTCATTGCAGCACTATTTGCAATAGCTAGAACATGGAAGCAACCTGGATGTCCGTCAACAGTTGAATGGATAAAGAAGCTGTGGTACACATACATGATGGAATATTACTCAGCCTTAAAAGGAACACATTTGAGTCTGTTCCAATGAGGTGGATGAACGTAGAGCCTCTTATACAGAGTGAAGTAAGTCAGAAAGAGAAAGATAAATACTGTATACTAATGCATATATGTGGAATCTAAAAGGATGGTATTGATGAATTTATTTGCAAGGCAGCAATGGAGAAACAAATAAAGAGGACAGACTTATTGACACAGAGAAGAGGGGAGGAGAGGGTAAGACATATGGAGAGAGTAACATGGAAACTTACATTACCATATGTAAAATATATAGCTGATGGGAATTTGCTAAATGACTCAGGAAACTCAACCAGGGGCCCTGTATCAAACTAGAGGGGTAGGATGGGGAGGGAGATGGGAGGGAGGTTCAAGAAGGAGGGGACATATGTATATCTGTGGCTGATTCATGTGACATTTGACAGAAAACAACAAAATTCTGTAAAGTAATTATCTTTTAATTAAAAAATAAATAAACTGTTTTAAAAAAGAAACTATTGACACAAGTGTCTTGAGCATGCAAAACCTGGAGTTGGCATGGCCTTTTCTTAGACAAGTGAGAAAGGTTAGAAAACATTTACATATCAGATACAAAATTTAGGTTAAATTCACACTTTTTCTGCATATTGTCATCATAAAGTCGAGTTTCCATTTAAGTCTGTTCATGAAAAAAGGCAAAGAACTTTCCTCTAAATATTGACTAGTTTAAGAATTCTAAAGACTTGTCACCATGAGACCATTAATATTTGTTATAGGAGACAACATGTGTTGAAATGTTTGCTGTAGAAAATTGTTCACTTAAAGTAGCTAAGCTGTGTTTATCAAAGAAGGTTGAATTTTCTCACCAGCCTTGCTATAATTAATCCACCGACAATGACCTCACTGGTCTTGTTATAATTCAACCAGTGAAAAAGACTCGGCAGAGCCTCTTAAAATTAGGAACATGACTAAAGGCATTCCTTCCCTCCCCAAAAAAAGGGTTATTTTGAAAGTAAAATAAATATGTGGTTCTAACAGATTAACTTTAAAATACCATGCAGAATCTCGATTTTCCACAATAGGGGAATTCTATTGTAAGGAGGCTTAATGAGACTCTGCTTGAAGATTTTTCTCCCTCTCTAATACCAACATGTGAGCACATCTTCAGATTACCAGGGTATATTTCTAGAGGCCCAGCCCCTGCTCATGCCTCCTGCTTCACTCCAAGTCTAAGAAAAATAGAGAACATACAATTTCTCTTCAAGCCACTAGCCAGAGTCCTCATTACCCTCCCTGGAGCTCAGGCCCTTGGAAAGGTGCTAGAAAGCTGGCAGGCAGGCTGCAATATTGAGGAGCTCCAGGGAAAGTCCAGCCCACAGCCTCCTGAGCCAGAGGCCAGCGACCAGGGAAGCAATTTGCTTTTTAAGGCATTTTTCTCCCTCCCCATCAGGATCAGAGGACTGGCGCTGGCTGTTACTGAAAGCTTTTGGGGTTAGACACAAACAATAACAGAATGACGGTTGGAAAAGACAAATATAGCATTATTATGCCAGGCATCTCTGGGGGGAGCCGGCTAGATGGCCCCAGCAGAGCTGCCAGAAAACCACGTGATGGTATCCATCCAGGCCTCCCAGGCCAGCCCATCCACACGCACCCCAAGAAGTTCTGCTGAAGGCACAACGGAGACTCAAAATGAGGATGGGTTTTCAATGATCAGTTGTTCAACTGAAAATAGTTAAGACTATTCTCGATTTCTGGGCAAGACTAAACTGATAACCAGCTAGGTACCAGGAAGGCATCAGATCCTTATGGACTCTCGGGTGCTGAAGGACATCAAGACACTCAGTGGGAGCACCCAGCTTCTGATGAACACCCCCAGGGGTAGGGGGAGCAACTTCTTCCTGCTCCCCTCTGCCTTCCCCTCTGTTCTATGTTTGACCTTTCCAGCTTCTCTTTTTCTTCCTCTCCTCTCACTCCTCCCCACCCTTCTCCTGAACACCCAGCCTGCTGCCTCCCATCTCCTCTACCTGGAAGCCTCTACCTATTGACCCAAGGGTTCACAAGTTCACAGAAGGAGTTCCTCACAAACTCAGGAGACAGACTTGCTAGTGAGAGGAGCCAACACCAAAAGGAGTCCCAGGACAGAGCCAGGGGGTCACTTTTCTTAGCCTGTCCTGAGAGGCAGGACTGTACCTCTACCCTGTTGGGAAAGCTATGAGGTACCATGTCAAGAACACAGGCTTTAAGTCAGAGAGACTGAATTTGAGTATTTACTAGCTGTGCGATCCTGGGCAATTCACTCTACTTCCTTGGACCTCAGTTACTTTATCTGTAAAAGTGGGAATAATAAAGGCTATCCCTGAGTTGTTGTAAGCATTCAAAGACTTAATGTTGATAAAGTATCTTGCCCATGACTGCTGATCAATAAAGTGAGTCCCATCCCTCTTCCTACTCTCTCCTTCTGTGAGCCAGGAGAGTGGCTTCCTGGTTATTCGTGGCTTCCTTGGAGAAATAGTTCAGGAGACTGTGTCTGGGTCCATCCATGTTACACCCCACTCCCTGCCCAGATCAAGGGTAAGTCAGGCCTCTGCTGGGCCAGGTCAGGAGACTGGTTAAGGGTCAAGTGCAACCAGATGCTGAGAGCATCCACGTATGAAGGGAACAAAGTTCTGCATGGCTCATATGGTCAGTAAGGTCTCCCAGAGCCTGTTAACAACTGATTTCATTTCACCACCCTTTTTAGCCGTCAAGCAGCTGATGTTCAGACAGCTGGCTCTAGGCCCACAGGACAGCCTCTGAGCTGGGTACCGCTGCCCAAAGTCTATCCTGAAATAGCCCTGCTCCTCTGGGCATGAGAGTCATCTAGGGCTCCCCTTCCAGAAGAGGTCTTTCCCCTGGCACCCAGGCATGAACACCTCCAAATAGTCAGACCACTGGATATTTTCCAAGGGTCTCCCCAGTCCCCCCTGTATCCTTGAGAAAATGTAGGCTGTATATAGAGCCTGGAAAAATCTGTAACTGTGCACTTAAAAGATTTTCTAGAATAAAAGCCACAATAATAACCAATAATGTTACAGCACTTTGAAGTTTCTGCAGAACTTTTGCCCATTTAAACCCTGTCAAAGAAGGCTAACTGCTGCAACGAATGACGCCAAAATTTCCATGGCTTAACATAATGAAATAATTTCTTGTTCTCATCACAGATCAGTGCAAGTGGGCAGAAAGGAGAAAAATTCTATCCCACATAGACATTGGGGATCCAAGCTCCTTACATCCTGTGGCATTGCCACAGAATCTCTAAATCCTTCACTTTAGTGCTCAGACAGGGGAGGTTTCCATGGGCCAGGCCTGCAGGTGAGGGGCATCAGTTCCATCGACTCTCATTGGCCAGAACTTAGTCACAGCAACCATCTAATTCCAAGGGAGGCTGGGTGCTTGGGGGGAAGCAGACAGGATTTGGTGAAGAGCACTGCACTTTCATTGCTACAAAGCCACAGGACAAAGACCTTTTCCCCAGAGCATAAAATGAGGTTCGGAATGGTTGACACACTCAAATAAATGACGGTGGACATATTACTGTTAGTAAATGTACAGAAGCAAGATTCGAATCCAAGTCTTCTAACTCTAGTCCATTCTTTATCTCATGGAGAATTTCTCCCTCCCCAGTTGCTGAGCAAGTTACTACGTCTTAAGAACGACCCAGGTCCTACACATGCCCCCTCCTCTTCTCCTTAATATTTGAGAAACCAGAGGGAAACATTACTACACATCTCTTCCCAATCAACCCTTCCACCTTCCACACCATAGACATGGGACTGAGCCCTCCTCTAGGGACTCATCCATGAAAATAAAGACACCTTGGCACACCTATATCTTTGGTCCTGAGTAAGGAAACATGGGGGCTTTCCAGATGGCTCAGTGGTAAAGAATTTACCTGCCAATGAAGGAGTCGCAAGTTCTATCCCTGGGTCAGGAAGATCCCTTGGAGGAGGAAATGGCAACCCACTCCAGTATTCTTTAAGGAAAACTTCCCTGGCCAGAGGAGCCTGGTGGGCTACAGTCCACAGGATTGCAAAGAGTCGAACACAACTGAGCATCAGAGCACACACGCACACGCACACATAAGGAAACACAGTTCTTGACTTGGAGTTCACAATCTACAGAGACAGAAATGTAAGAAACAGCTATAACTGGACATGATCAGATAAGAAAAGAGCTCTCTACAAAGAGCTACAGGAACACAGATGAGCAAGAAATTTATCTTCTCAGGCAGTCAGAGAGCAGTAACATGTGTCATGGGTCACTAGTCAGGGAGGCCCCAAAGCCAGAGAGAAGCATGTGAATAGACATGAGCAGGAGAAAGGAGATGCCCAGGGGAGTCTTCCACAGGACACAGGGAAATCCAATCCCATGTGGCTGCGGAAGGTCCCTCTTACCTTCCTCTTCTGGGGCCCCAGGAAGATGGGGTCATGATCTGGAGAGAGTTCCAAGATTTTTATGCCACAAAACCAATGGGCAGGTTTCCACCTAGGTCAAGGTTGTTACCTACCTGCAGTAGAATTAGCTGTCGTTTGCACAACACTCTGCTATTTAGAGGCACTTTTCACACATTAGCTCCTTTCACTCCTCATTTTGCAGACAAAGAAAACAAATCTCAGAGGTTAGTAGCAGGGCTAGAACTCAAGCCCAGACCCTGTTCTCTAAAACTCAGACATTTCCGCTAGGGCTTTTTCAATCATTGGCAGAAAGGAGCATGGTGGGGAGGGGCACTTCAGGAGTCTTTTCCGTGTCCTTATCAGTGTCCTGTCTAAAGCATCTGTTCCTAGGGGACCCCAACATGAGGAATAAAGGGACCTCCCCTGATTCTGGAGAGTTCCTACCTTCCCCACTCCCAGGTCATCTGTAGTTCTCTTCAGGAAGCCACCAAAAGACAGAAGAAGTGGCAGAAGCAGAGACAGATGCAGATGACAGAGAGTGCAATCTTCCCCAGCCTGTGAACCTCATAAGTCCACATGGGACACAGAAGTCCTCACAAGTGGGACCCAGAAGGCACTGGGGCAACAGCCACCTTCTCCACAGCATCACCTCACCTTCCTCCACCTCAGCACCAGGCCCTGTTCCATTCTTCCTTTCTACCTAGAATTGGATCAAGAGAGCAAAGACCGAAGATGATATATGTAGTGAGGCTCTCTGACCTCTCTGTAGGGTGGTCAGAGGGGAGATGTCCTTTCTGAAACTGACCAGGGTTCCTTCTCTCCTGCCAGAGAACAACCAGTAGGAGGGAACACTGGGGCTCAAGAGAACCTGGTGCTCCCCCAGAAGACCTTGGGGACTGCTAGTTATAACCTGGGGAACAGATTCTTCCAGAAGTAAGTAGATGCCCCTTTGATGTTCACTCAAAGGAACAGGCATATTTCTCAAGTCAAGAAAAGGGGAACATAGTCTACTCAAAGGATCTTTTTCTGATGTATTATATTTGTTCATATGCAAAGCCCTATAAATACATGTAAATTAAATCACATGGAGTTATGCCTTTATTGAATAGAGAATAATGTGGTGGCCACAACTAAAGAGGGAGACTTTGGGACAGGGCTCTTCAGAGAGCACTTTGTAAAGGAAGGGATCTGGGACCCTCTTAACTATATTGAAAAATCCCATCTACTATGTGCCTTCATTGTTGCGTTTATCACATTGTATTTTAAAACAATTTCCCATTTGTTTTTTGTATATATCAGGAGTTCTTTGAAGCCAAAGCCTGCACGCTACTTATCTTTGAATCCCCTGTGGCTGGTGTTAGGCCTTAGAGGAGCCCCATAAATATTTGTTGAGTGATTCATCTGTGAACTGGGAGACTGTAAGCTGTGCCCACCAGGAAGTCAATGATTTCTAAACTTAAAAGTCTGTGTTCTTTCATTTTTCTTATTTACTTAATTTCAAAGCAAAATTTCTTTTAAAAAAAAAAAAAAAAACCCTCTCTCTGTTGAACCACAGAGAAAGGGATTTGTCCAAGGCTAACTACAGTGGTAGTAGTGAAAGCAAGATCAAGGTCCATCATAAGGGGAGATGAACGCTGCATGAGAAAAATTGCTGAGCTTCCTGAAAAAACTCTTAAGAAAAACAGTTAAGAGAGTGCAACTAAGCCTCAGGCTATAGAACTTCCAAGAGCTATTCAATTCAGTTCAGTTCAGTCTCTTAGTCATGTCCAACTCTTTGAGACCCTATGGACTGCAGGATGCCAGGCTTCCCTGTCCGTCACCAACTCCTGGAGCTTGCTCAAACTTATGTCCATCGAGTCGATAATGCCATCCAACCATCCCATCCTCTGTCGTCTGCTTCTCCTCCTGCCTTCAATCTTTCCCAGCATCAGGGTCTTTTCCAGTGAGTCGGTTCTTCACATCAGGTGGCCAAGGTACTGGAGTTGCAGGCTCAACATCAGTCCTTCCAATGAACATTCAGGACTGATTTCCCTTAGGATTGACTGGTTGGATCTCCTTGCAGTCCAAGGGACTCTCAAGAGTCTTCTCCAACACCACAGTTCAAAAGCATCAATTCTTGAGCACTCAGCTTTCTTTACAGTCCAACTCTCACATCCATACCTGACTGCTGGGGGGAAAAAAGCTATTCAATATGTAGCCAAGAAACCAGTCTGAGAGTGAGAGTCAAGAAAGCAGGTGGTTGATCCCAGAAGATCTAGGAATAAAATGCTAAGAAGAATTTCTATTAAAAGAGTTCTTGGAAAGTCATCACAGGGATCTTCTATAGGTGCAGCCCATCAGGCTGTGACACCTACCTCCAGGGCATCTCACTGGTGACACAGATAGAGGGAGAGACCATTGGAGCTGCCTGTCTGTTACTGTAGGGAGCCCTCAGAAACTCTTTTTGGCATATGTCTCAAAACTCACCTCTTCACATGTTTGTCCCCTGCTAAATGCAGGGAGAGCTTCCCTGGTGGCTCAGCAGTAAAAAATACAGTGCCTGAGATGCGGGTTTGATCCCTAGGTAGGGAAGATTCCCTGGAAAAGGAAATGGCAACCCACACCAGTATTCTTGCCTGGAGAATCCCATGGACAGAGAAGCTGGCGGGCTACAGTCCATGGGGTTGCACAGAGTCAAACACGATTTAGTGACTAAACAAAACAACAAAACACAGAGAGAGGGACCCCCACACACAAGAGGTGATGACCTGAGGAAGTTAAGAAGGATGTTAGCACCATCTGGGAAAATAAGGAACATAGCCAGTTCCCTTTATGTTTGTAGGAATAAACAGATCTTCCTCACTAGGGAGCTCAACGACACACTCATCAAGCACTTTCTGTGTAATACACAGTGGAGACAGCCATGTGTTAGTTAGCAAGGCTACAGTTGGGTAAGGAGCCCCAAACTTCAGTAACTGAAAGCATGAGAAGCTGACTTCTTTCTCATGTGACAGCTCAGGAGAATGTTCCGGTTCACCCCCGTCATGTGGCACCCTCCAAGGTCACCATGCCATCACCACCAAGGTGGGAAAGGGGGAGGTGCTCTCACTCTCTGGGCCTGAATGACATATTCCAATGGGATGGAGACAGCCTCTCCTAGCTGCCAGGGAGGCCGAGAGAAGCAAGAAGGTGAGAAGCCCCTTCCAGCTGTCCTCACCCCCTGCCAGCCCTACTAATGGACACTCGGTCATGGTGGAGCAACCACCCTCTCCAGGCTGGATCCTGGGCTCAGTCCTCCTCAGCTGCCAGTCATACCCCCTCACTGCAGTTCCCAAAGTGCCTGCAGGGCTGGGGTTCAGTGCCCACCCCAAATCACTCTGTCACTTATTAAGTCAGCATGGATTGATCAATTTCCTATTCCACACCAGGCCTGGGGTAGGTACTGGGGACACAGTGCTGTATGAACCATGCATGGTTGAGGTCTCCAAGGAACTTACATTCCTCTGTACTGGGGACAAGCAAGAAAAATCAGCCAATCATTAAACACATGCTTTCCTAGAACAGTAAGAGTTTTAAAGGAACTAAAACAGAGTCACATGAGTGAAAGGTCTAGGGTCAGAGGGCTACTTTGGACAGAGAGGTCAGAGAAGCCCTTTCAGAGCCCAAAGAGGCAAGGAAGAACAGCCATATGGCTAGCAGGGTAAGTTGTACTGGGCAGAAAGCCCCAAGGCCGTTGTCAGGAATGGGCTTGCCATGCCTGAAGATCTACAGGAAGGTCAGTATTGTTGATGCCCTGTGGGAAGGTGAATGGCCTGAGCTGAGATCAATCAGAGAGGTCAACGGGGCCATATGACAAAGGATGCGTAATGGCAAGAGGCCATTCAATTACTCAGCAAATGTTTACTGAGCATCCATGCACCAGCGAAGATGTGGATCCCTGCCCTTGTAGAGCCCACACATGCCAGGGGAAACATAAAGCCAACAGACAAATGGACAACATCACATCCGGTAATGGTAAGAGCTCTGAACACAATGGAGCAGTATTCCAGAGTAGACAGATGGGGCTGCTATCCCAGATGGCACTAGTGGTAAAGTACTCACTTGCCAATCCAGGAGACATAAGAGACACGGGTTTGCTCCCTGGGTCGGGAAGATCTCCTGGGAGAGGGCATGGCAACCCACTCCGGTATTGCCTGGGGAATCCCATGGACAGAGGAGTCTGACGGGCTACAGTCCTTTGGGTTGCAAAGAGTCGGACACAACTGAACAGCTTAATACACACACACAATTGTAGACAAGATGGGAAAGCAGGGCCCCTGGTGCGGGGAGCAGAGATCTGAGCAAGTGAAGGGATGAATTCTGTAAGTGTCGAGGCGCTGGCGTCCAGAGAGCCCTTAGAGTTGCCAGGTAAAGTACAGGACACCCAGTTACTTTAGAAATTCAGATAAACAAATATTGCACAGGGCACACTCATACTAAAAATTATTTAGTTTTCATCTGGTACTCAATGTCAACTGGGCATCCTATACCTTTCTTCGCTAAAGCTGGCAACTACAAGACAGAGGGGACAGAAAGTGTGAAGCCCCCAAGGCTGGAGAAGGCTTGGCATGTTCAAAGCACAGCATGAAGGCTCCTGTGAGGCAGGTGAGGGGAGGTGAGGCTGGAGAGGGAGGTAGAGGCCAGAGCGCGCAGGGCTGCAGGGGCCCCGGTGAGCAGCTCAGACTATTCTAAGTGGAATGGGAGACCTTGTTGGATTTTGAGCAGCTGTGTAAAGGGTAGAAAGAGAAGACACAGAGTCGCTACTCTAATCATCCTCCCTCCAGAAGGGTCAAACAGAGGAGGCTGAAAATCAAGCTTATCCCAGGTCCCAATGTCCTCCTGTACTATACCTGCTGGGTAGCCTGGGGAGCTTGGGGAACCACTACAGATGAGACCATCATTTTATGTGCAGGGATTAGAGCCTCCTCTCCCAACCCCCCTTCTAATACTTCTAATCAGTGGGGGTTAGAGGGTTAATCAGAGTGCCCAGGGTTCAGGTAACCACTACTTCCTCCTCCCTTAAGGAAAAGTGCAGTTAACACTGCAGCGCACAGAGCCTGGGGCAGAGTCCTGGAACCTGCTGGCCCAGCCTCTATGCAACCACCTACTCCACTGCTTCTGTTAATTCAAAATGGGGCAAAGACCACACTGAGAGAAATTTCCAATGGACAGATCCTTCTCCTCTTTTCCTGACTTGACTGCTCTTTGTCAAGTCAAGGGTGGTGACAGTGGGAAAGAAGAGGCTGGGTTTCTTTGAGTCTGGCCACTGCTATTGATTCTCCCTCCTCTTGTCAGAAGTCCTGTGCGTATAGCCTGGGCTCCCAATGCTCCAGTTGTTGGCATTAATCAACAGCAAGAGTAAATACAGGCCGATGCTGGCTGTTCCCAGAGTGCTCTGAAAGCTTCTCACACTCAGCTTGAAAAGGAACACTTTCTGGGATTGATTCCGGACATGTGACTCTATAAGCATCAGGATTCCAGCTGAGAAGGGACAAGGAAAGAGCTGGGACAAGGGGGTTCTTCCCTCAAAGATGTGATGGAAAAAGGTTTCTTCATGATGTCTTAAGCTCTGGACCCCAGTTTCCAACAGCAGCATCTAATTCCAGTTTCAGTGGTTGAATGATCCTCTACAAAGAGTATTGATTTATGAATTGACATGAGAGTCAAAGATCTACCTAGAAGGGGTTCTCCAGGGATTTGTCTCTGTCCTTGGCTTTGTCCTTAAAAACATCTCTTCATCAGCTTGAATAGAAACACACCATTAAAGTTTACAGCTGAACCCTAAACTAGGGGGTGATGTGAGGTAGGGAAAAATTACTCAGCCAGCCAGATAACCTTGGGCAATTTGCTTAACCACACTGAGCTGTAGTTTTCACATATGTAAGATGATGTAATAAATCCTGCATCTTTAATTTTTTCTGAGGATTAACTGAGATGCCCTATGCAAAGCACCTATCCCAATGGCTGGCACAAAGGGCACAATAAATAGTAGTAATTTCCTTCCCTCAGTTATGTCATCTGCAAAATGGGGAAGAAATGTCATTAAATGTGAAACCCAATTGACTCTGGAAAGGAAAACTTAGCTGTTGTATAGCTACCGCACGTTAGACCAGAATCAAGTAAATGAACATTAATAAGCCATGCAATTAAAAGCTAATAACAGCACAGAGAATACAAACTTGATAACAATCCCAATGAAAAAGACCCAAGAGTTTTAATTAGCCACAAGCTCAGTTTGAAGCAAGAATGGGACATAGTTACCGTGAGAAGCTTATGCAATTGTAGATTACATAATGATAATAATTAACATATATAAATTTACTATGTCCCAAGTGATACTCTAAGTATTGTACTTTACTCATTTAATGCTGCCAATGACCCTATTAGCTGCTACTTCTATCACCAATTTATAGATGGAAAAACTGAAGCAGAGAGAAGTTAAGTACATTGCCTGTGGTCACAGAGCTTATTATTAGCAGAGCTGGGGTGGAAATAGCAGAGCTGTGCACACTACAGGCCACATCTGGAGTTACTGGGTTAGTTCTGAGTACCATGTCAAATGCAGCCGCATTGTCCCCAACCAGGTGCCACCTCAGCCTTCAGCTGTTCTATGTCAACAGGTTAGGAGGGAGAGGTTAGGGATGGCATAGCTTAGAATTAAGTCACCCACCTAGACCCAGGCTCTAAAGGCCAAGCCATGACATCAAGATGTTCACATTGCCCTTCAGATCATCTTACTGCTTATCAGGCAAGGGACCCTGTGCTTCATGGAAGGGTCTTGAGGTTTTGCCCCTGAATTGCCACATCTCTTTCCCCTCTCTTCTCTCTCAGTCCATTTGACTGAGCCTCATAAGTTGATGGCTACCTGCCAATTAAAAATGATGGTACCGGAAAATGAGGCAAGCTAGATATTTCTTTGAAGTCTCATACCCTCTAAAAATTCATGCAAATTTTGCACTCTCTTTCATACTATTTCTAGGTTTGTTTTAATATAAAATTAATATTTTAGGTAACTTACCACTGAGTAAAATTAGTGCTCTGAAGTGATGAACCACAGTTTTCATAGAACCCCTGGCACTCTGCTGAAAAAAATTGGAAGTGTTAGTCGCTTAGTCGTGTCCAACTCTTTGCTGCCCCTTGGACTGTAGCCCACCAGGCTCCTCTGTCCATGAGATTTTCCAGTCTAGAATACTGGAGTGGGTAGTCGTTCCCTTCTCCAAGGGATCTTCCTAACCCAGGGATCAAACCCAGGTCTCCTGCATTGCAGCCAGATTTTTTACTCTTTACCACTGAGTAAAACTGATGCTCTGGTGTGATGAACCAGTTTTATAGAACCCCTGGCACACTGTCACATGTCCCCAATCTGAAAAATTCAGACCTGCAGACTCGTACTTCACAAGGAAAGATGTCCACGGTGTATCAAAGGTGATAAGAGGTTACCACACGGTATGCACAGTATGATTCTATTTTTGTATCCCCTCTGAAAGGTTACCTGTACTCTAAAATGTTACCTCTGTGTTGTAAGAATATGGGTGATTTTTATCTTGCTTTTTTGCTTCTTACATAACTTTTCTATAATAAGCAGATGTATTATCTGTGGGCATGGAGTGTGGGGTTTTGTGGTGGTGGTTTGTTTTTTTTTTTTCCCAAGGCAAGGGGGTAATTAGTTTGTCTTTTTAAGATTTAAGAGTTCATGATTGCCTGCATGTTTCAGACACTTGCTTCAGCAAGCTGTACCTTTCAGACTCAGATCTTTGCCTTCTGAAGCAGGGGAGCCAAGTAGAAACACCACACACACAAGCCTAACCAGACATCTTCCCTGGGGCCTCACCTTGTTCTTTGTTAATTTTACCAGCAGCAACCTTGAATATCTAGGATGCTCACACAAGTCCTTCTCACCTTTGCAGTTTGCTGTGGGGTGCCCCAGTGGCCAATCCCAGCTCTGCTTCTCCTACAGCAAAATGTTTCTGTGTCCTGCCCGCACCTCCGGACAACCAGCTCCTGCCTTCTCACCTCCAGCCTTAATGCTGCTGGCTCACAACTCACTGCACATCTGGAATCTGTTACTCAGCTCTCAGCATCTTCCCCTAAGGTTGCCCCACTGCAAGTTCAGTTTCCTAGTCTTCACTCTCTACTTCGTACTAAGGTCCCCTTCCTATCTCATTCATAATGTCATTAATCATGATTAATTATTTGTTACACAGTTATTATGTGGCAAGTGCATAATGGCTGTCCATTTATATCTGTTATCTTTTAACTCTCATTTGTTGCCACTGTTCAGTTCCTAAGTCGAGTCTGACTCTTTTCAACCCCAAGGACTGCAACATGCCTAGCAAGTGAAATGAGCACAATTGTATGGTAGCTTGAACATTTTTTGGCATTGCCCTTCTTTAGGACTGGAATGAAAGCTGATCTTTTCCAGTCCTGTAGCCACTGCTGAGTTTTCCAAATTTGCTGACCTATTGAGTGCAGCACTTTAACAGCATCATATTTTAGGATTTTAAATAGCTCAGCTGGAACTCCATCACCTCCTCTAGCTTTGTTACTAGTAATGCTTCCTAAGGCCCACTTGATGTCACACTCCAAGATGTCTGGCTCCAGGTGAGTGACCATACCATCATGGTATTCTGGGTCATTAAAACCTCTTTTATATAGTTCTTCTGCATATTCTTGCCACCTCTTCTTAATCTCTTCTGCTTCTCTTAGGTCCTTACCATTTCTATCCTCTACCATGCCCATCCTTGCATGAAATGTTCCCTTGACAGCTCCAGTTTTCTTGACGAGATCTCTAGTCTTTCCCATTCTATTGTTTTCCTCTATTTGTTTGCATTGCTCATTTAGGAAGGCCTTCTAATCTCTCCTTGCTATTCTCTGGAATTCTGCATTCAGTTGAGAAGATCTTTCCCTTTCTCCTTTGGCTTTCATTTATTTTCTTTCCTCAGTTATGTGTAAAGCCTCCTCAGACAACCACTTTGCCTTCTTGCATTTCTTTTTCTTTGGGATGGTTTTGGTCACTGCTTCCTATACATGTTACCAACATCTGTTACGTCATAGTTCTTCCAGCACTCTGTCTACAAGATCTAATCCCTTCAATCTATTCATCACCTCCATTGTATAATTATGAGGGTTTTAAGTCCTACCTGAATGGCCTAGTGGTTTTCCCTATTTTCTTCGATTTAAGACTGAATTTTGCAATAAGGTGCTCATGATCTGAGCCACAGTCAACTTGTTGTTGCTGACTGTATTGAGCTTCTCCATCTTTGGCTACAAAGAACATAATCAATCTGATTTCAGTATTGACTACCTGATGATGTCCCCTAAGGTATATTTCACAGTCCTTACATCACAGGTAAAGAAACTGAGACTCAGGGTGCTTGAGTAAAGTTTAAGATCACCATCCTGATTATTGTCAATATCATCATCTCTGAGCTTAGTGTCTTAAAACAACAGTTTTATTCTGGGTGTTTACTGGGCTCATCTGGATGGTTCTTGGGGCTGCGGTCAGGTGGCAGCTGATGAGGTAGCCATTTCAAAGGATTTCCTCACTACATGTATGTGGCTGATGCTGGCTGTAAGCTGAGATTTCAGCTGGGCTATCAGTCAAACACCCACACATGGCCTCTCCATATGGTCTTTCACTTAGGTCAGTTTAGGCTTTTTTACAAAATAGAAAATTCCAAACAGAACAAGATGGGAGTGCATGGTATTTTCATGACCTCACCTCACAGAGCCTCACTTCTGTCGCCTGTCACTGGTCATGGCAGTCATGAAGTTCTGCCCAGGGTCAAGGGGGGGAGAACAAACCCCACTACTTGACAAGAAGAGTGTCACCACACTGCAAGAACGTGTGGGGTGGGATACATGGTGTCAACCGTCTTTGGAAATTGTGGCCTGCCACAATCACACAGCTAGTAAAATGGGTAGAGTCAGTGTTTGAACCCAGCTCAGCCTACAGCCTACATGCAAAGCCTGTGCTTGTAAACAATGACAGTACGCTGCCGAGAGAGTCAAAATGCCTCAAGCTCTGAGTCTGGGATACAGAGTACAACACATCAGGAAGACATTAACCTACAGGGTGTCCCGAAGAGGGAAGCCAAGATGCTGAGATGCCCAGAAACAGCGACATGATTTAACAAAGACTTGAGGAGATTTAGCCTGAAGAAGATAAAACTTAAAAGTGACATGATAGCTTTCTCCAATCCACTGAAGATGAACATGCGGAAGAAAGAAGACATTGTGTCTTGCCTTCCCCAGTGAAGGAGGAGACAAGGAGGCAGAATCCAGTTCAGTGCAGATGACAGAGCACTGGCTTTGGAAAGTTACTGGTTTGGTGAGCAATCCAGGGTTACCTGCTGGCTATACCTCTTAGGTAAATCACTTATCTTCTCTAGGCCTCATTTCCCACATCTGTAAAATGGAAGTAATAAAACCTATCTTACAGGGTTGCTGTAAAAATTAAAGATGATATATGTCAAGTAACCTGACATACAGTAATTACTCAGTAAATAATAGCTGCTATTTTTTATTATTGTTGTCATTGTTATTCATTAGAGCTCTTCAACAATGAGATTGGCTGCCTTGCAAAACACAAGGTCCCAGAAAGGATTTTTATACTTGACAACGTGGAGTATCTGGATGGAATGTTGGACTAAAAGCAAGGAAGCTCTGAGCCCACCTTGGGCTTACTGGAAATGAAGACGAACCCAGGCAGACTTCATTGTCCCTTGGATGGACTTAGCCTTGGGGCCTGCTGGGACCCTGGTAGCACTATCTAGGAGAGAATAAGAGGAAACCAGGAAGGCATTGAGCTAAGAAGGCAGCACAGGATTCCTGAGAGAGGCCCAGGTAGAGGCAGCAGAGGTCTTTGGGCAAAGGCAGTGACAGAATCAGAAAGATATCAGTAGGTTCTGGAAACTGTCTAGGCCAAATCCTCCTAGCCAGGCCTCCTGGGAAGTCTGTAATCCCAAGGAGAAGGATATGGTAAGAACGTTAGGAGCTGGGGCCCTAGACAGCAAGGGTGACCTCCATGTCAGTTGCTCAGTTGTGTCGCCATGGACTGTAGCCTGCCAGGCTCCTCTGTCCATGGAGTTTTCCAGGCAAGAGTACTGGAGTGGGTTTCCATTTCCTTCTCCCAGGGATCTTCTGACCCAGGGATCAAATACAGTTCTCCTGCATAGCAGGCAGATTCTCTACCGCTTGAGCCACAAAAGAAGCCCATAAGCACAGATTAAAAATCAGGAAACCAAGATGGAAATCAGGTCTTATGTCACTACTGCTGCTGCTAAGTCACTTCAGGCGTGTCCGACTCTGTGCGACCCCATAGACGGCAGCCATTAGGCTCCTCTGTCCCTGGGATTCTCCAGGCAAGAACACTGGAGTGGGTTGCCATTTCCTTCTCCAATGCATGAAAGTGAAAAGTGAAAGTGAAGTCGCTCAGTCGTGTCCAACTCTTAGTGACCCCATGGACTGCAGCCCACCAGGCTCCTCTGTCCATGGATTTTCCAGGCAAGAGTACTGGAGTGGGATGCCATTGCCTTCTCCAATCAGGTCTTATATAGACTGGCAAACAACATAGGGGAAAGAGAAGGTAGAGAAGGAAAGGGGAAAAGGAGGAACTTGAAAAGAACAGACAATATGTACAGCACTCACTATGTGCCAGGCATGGTTTTAAACATGCCATGAATGTTAACTCACTTAAGCAATGATCCTATAAGATATGAGTTATTATTATTCCCGTCTTATGAGTGAGGAAACCAAGCTATAGAGAGGCTGTTAGTTGCCTGAGTCTCCATAGGTAGAAGCTGTCAGAGTCAGGTTTGAACCCAGGAAAGCTGCTTCCAGTGCTCTGATCTTTACCACTCTATTCTTAGGCCTGTCCAGGTGCATATACCACTTAATTTTAAGTGTATGCATATTCAGTCATGTCCAACTCTTTGTTGGACCCCATGGACTGTAATCCACCAGGCTTCTCTGTCCATGGAATTTTCCAGACAAGAATTCTGGAGTGAGTTGCCATTTCCTAATCCAGGAAATCTTCCTGACCCAGGAATTGAACCCAATTCTTTTGTGGCTCCTGCATTGCAGGTGGACTTTTCCCGCTGTGCCACCCTTAATTTTAAAGGTAATGATTATTGCCTCTATTTTCAGAGGAGGAAAACAGAAGCTCAAAGGAACAGAGAAGCTTCCTCCATATCAAACAGCAAGAAGAGAACTGAGGTAGGATATTAACACAGGTCTGTCAGCTCCTGCAATTACACATAATCTTGTGTTTAACAGGCACAAGTACTTAGGACCTGCCAGAGGATTAACAGCAGAAACACTTAATTTCACTTCCTATAGCCAGGCAATGGTGCAAAGACTTCCTGGCCTGCCTTGGGCTGAATGGGTCAAATTTCAGGGGCGTGGGTCTCAGTGACCTTACAGGGACAATGTCCCCAAGGTTCCCTCCTCCAATATGCCACTTCTCCCCCACAAATGCAGGCATGCCTGGGTTTGGTGTCACAGTGATAAATTCCAGTCTCTGATGGCAAAACTCCCAGGCCCCATTCCTGTCTGCCTATTAAGTGGCAAGACCTTTCCCTGACTCACCAGGGAAAACCTCAGAGGAAAAGGAAATAAGACTGGGTTTCCAGAACATTAAACTTCCACTGCCACTGCCGCTTGCCAACCTCCCTGCTAATCACTTGGAGCAAAGAAAGCCAATGCTCGCTAGAGGGAGCAGGGGGTGGGGATGTTCACTGCATCACTGCCTGCTGACTGTCCTTGTCTCTCCAGCAGACAGGGACCTTGGAAGGTCAGTTCATCCCTCTTCCTAACCTGGCCCAGACTCGCTTCATGCAGAGAAAGAAATCTGGCCCAGCCAAAGGGACAGTTATCCTTCCGTATTAGGTAACAAAAATATCAACCAGGGCTTATCTGAGAGCCAACTAATATTTAGTAAATATTGTCCATGTGCCAGACACTGGTCTGATTAAACTGGGCTCCAACCCTCTGTCTCCAAGGTTTATCATCAGAGGCTTAAGGACCAAAAAAGAGAGTAATGCTTAGATTTAGGGTATAAATACTGAAAACTTTCCCTGTCACCCCTACCTACTCCACCAGATCCACCAGCACCTTACAAAACACACATTCCTCCTGCCTTCTTTGCTGGCTTTCTTTTTCTGGGAGAGATTTTCTTGTGTAGCAACAGACTGCTCCAAAACAAAGGTTCGGTAGAATCTGGCCAGCAGTGGGTACAGTGAAAAGTTCACTGAGCTGGGTCACAGTGTGAACCTGGAACAGTCACTCAGCCTTGGTGATTTTTAGTAGTGTTATCTGTGTAATGGGATTACTTAAACCACCTATTTCTTAAATTATTCATGCCTTCCAATCTCTTTAAAGAAGTCTAGCTCACCACACTGGCATATATGATAAGAGCACATTTTAGAAAAAAAATGCACAAAAAAAGGTATTCCTAGAGTGTGGGGAAATGGGCCCTTTTGTGCAGTGCTGGTAGGAGTACAAGCTGGTACATCTTTTTTAATGTAGGTGGGAGGGTAGCAATAAGTGTGAAAGAAAAAGCATTACACTCATCCTTTTCCTCAAAATCTTCTTTCCAGGAATTTACCTTAAGGTATGTGAAAAGATACACAACATAACAATGGTCATTACAACATCATTTTATCACTTCACACCTACAAAAAGTATGCACAACAGATGTTTACAGGGAACCCTCCTACACAATTCATGAGAACGTAAATTGGTACAGCCTCTATGGAAAACAATATGGAGGTTTCTCAAAAAACTAGAAGTAGAGTTACCATATGATCCAGCCATCCCATTCTTGGGCATATACTCAGAGAAAACTGTGATTCAGATAGAAACATGTACTTCTATGTTCATAGCAGCGTTATTCACAATAGGCAAGACATGCAAGCAACTTAAATGTCCATCAAAAGATGAATAAAAAACATCTGGTGTATATGTGTGTGTGTGTGTGTGTACACACGCAATGGAATGGGCTTCCCAGGTGGCTCAGTTGGTAAAGAATCTGCGATGCAGGAGACACAAGAGATTCCAGTTTGATTACTGGATTGGGAAGATCCCCTGGAAGAGGACATGGCAACCCACTCCAGTGTTCTTGCCTGGAGAATCCCATGGACAGAGGAGCCTGGTGGGCTACAGTCCATAGAGTTACAAAGAGCTGGACACAACTGAGGTGACTAAGCATAGACAATGGAATATTGCTCAGCCCTAGAAAAGAATGAAATATGGATGGACCTAGAGATTATTATACTAAGTGAAGTAACTCAGAAAGAGAAGGCAAATACCATATGATATAACTTACATGTGGAATATAAAATATGACACAAATAAACCTACCTATGAGACAGAAACAGACTCACAGGCTACGGTTGCCAAGGGGTAAGGCGTAGGAGAGGGATGGATGTGGAGTCTGGGATTAGCAGACGGAAACTATTATATATGGGATGGATAAACAACAAGGTCCCACTGATAGCATAGGAAACTATATTCAATATCCTGTGATAAGCCATAATGGAAAAGAATATAAAAAGGAATATATATAACTGAATGACTTTACTGTACAACAGAAATTATACATTGTAAATCAAATTCAGTAAATACTTTAGTAAAAAAAAAAAAAAAAGGATATTTACATTTTAAAGAACTGCCATAATAAAAAATACATAGCCATACCCATGTATGCATGCTCAGTCACTAAGTCACGTCCAACTCTTTGCAACCCCATGAACTATAAAGCCTGCCAGGCTCCTTGGTCCATGGGATATTCCAGGCAAGAATTCTGGAGTGGGTTGCCATTTCCTTCTCCAGGGGATCTTCCCAACCCAGGGATTGAACCCACAGCTCCTGCAGCATCTCCTGCATTGCGGGTGAATTCTTTACCACTAAACCACCTGGAAAGCCAAGTACCAAACACCTATCTTAATATTCACCATACTTTTAAGCCTCATACATACGTGTCCCACCTCATGCATCTCTCTCCTCCCACTTCAGTAACCCACTACCCCAAATTTTGTGCTACTCCCTTTCTTTCCTTCTGTTTATAGTCTTGCCATACATCTACATATCTCTTAAGAAAAGTTTCATTTTTCCTATTTTGATCTCTATTCAAACATAGTCTATTTGTGTACATTGGTCTGTGATCCTAGTTTTAACTTGATTTTTAACTCCACAAATTAGATGATGATGACAGTGATGATGATGCTTAGCATTGTTTTATACCATCAGTACTTATTTATACATCTTCACTTTCTTTCTTCACCATTCATCCTTGCACTTCAAATCTCCTCCTGGGGTCATTCTTCTTTTGCCATGTGCATATCTTCATAAGTTCTTTTAGCAAGTGTCTCTGGGTAATCAATTGTATCATTTTTTTCTTTTTAAAACATTTTCAATTTGCTTTTATTTTACCCTCATGTTTAAGAGAAAATTTAGTGGTGGTAGAATTTTAGCATAATATTTTCACTTAGCACTTTAGTCTTCTGGCTTCTGTTGTTGCTATTGATAAATAACCTGTGGGTGGAATTCCCATTGCTCTGTAGGTAATCTATCTTTTCTCTCTGACTTACTTTTAGGATCCTCTCTTTTTCTTTTGTATTCTGTTTTTCTACAAAATGTGAGTTTCTTTTTCTTTATCCTGTTTTGGATTCACTGGACTTGCTAAGCTGAGAAATAACGTCTTTTGTCAGGACTGGAAATTGTTCAGTCATTATCTTTTTTAATACTTCTCTCTCCTTTCCTCTGTCATCCTTTAATGTTCCAATTATATCTATGTTGTGTCTTCCCACTCAGTTCTTTATATCTTTTCACTCTTTCATCTCTTTGTCTTCCTACTGTATTCTAGGTCATTCTTCAGAGAAACTTCCAGGTCACTAATTCTTTATTCTTGATTCAATTGTGTCTAGTTTATTATCACATATATTGAGTGGTTCATTTGTTTGATTATACTTTTCATTTTCTAAGATTGAAGAAACACCTATTCTAATATATTTAATGAAAAGATAAGTGTAATTATACTTGCTGGCAAAGGAAAATGTCAGCATAAGGACTGAGTATAAAAATTAAGCTATATAATAGTGTTCTCTTTGGATCATAGGTTGTTGGGTGATCTTTGCTTTATCTTTCTATACTGTTTTAATTTTTTGCAATGGGAATTTATTATATTAACAAAACAATTGTCTCAATGTTACTCACACTATTATGCAGATATGCAAAACATTTGTGGCTTCTTTATTTCTCTGTAACATGCTTAATTGTGCTTCTAGAAACTCCATCCTAGTGGGAATTAGAGGACTAGGAGTCTGATGAACCAGACCCAGGATATGGGTCTCCCCAGATTTGCTTGGTCCTATTTGCCTCTCCCCTCTACCACGTACTCAGTGGATATCTCTAACCACCACTGTCTCATACCCTAAAACTGCCTGCTGTCTCAGCCTTCTCCAAAGTGAGGGCTTTAGCAGATACTCCTTTGTACCTGCCATGGCAGGAACCACAGCAGCTCTGGTGCCAAGGTCTGACTCAACAAGATCCATGAAGATTCTGATTCTTCTCGTCTCTTCCAGACTCAGATAAAGGGTGTGCTTTGACTTAGTGCTTAGTAACAGATTACTCAAAAGCTTGGGGCTTAAAGCAACTTATTATCACACATTTTTCTGTAGGTCAAGAATCTTCAAGTAGCTTAGCTAAGTGGTTCTGGCCAAGGGTCTGTCATGAGATAGTAGTCAAGATGACAACAGGAATTGCAGTTATTGAAGGCTTGACTGGACTTCAGTGAAGTTGGAAATTGGAGGTCCATTTCCAAAGTGGCTTACTCTCATGGATATTGGCAGGAGGCTTTGGATCCTCACCATGTAGGTCTCTTCATAGGCTGCTTGATTATCCTCACAACATGGAAGCTGGATTCTCCAAGAACAAGTAACAGCAAGGAGGAAGACACGATGACCTTCTCCCTGAAATCACACACTGTCATTTTCACTTTATTCTCTTTGTTAGAAGCAAGTCGCTAAGACTAGCACACACTGGGAGAGGCACTGGGCATATCCCTTGAGGAGAGCATGAAAGCGTCTGTGAATATATTTTTAAACTACAACAAAGGACCACAGCACAGACACATGACCTCCTACCTCCTCAGAATCTTCCCAGAAGGACCAGTTAACACAAAATCATAGTCCAGTGAGACAAATGTTGACCACTAAAATACAGGAAAGAGTTAAAAATGGTAAACAAATAAACAAACCATCCACTGACTCTTTTGAGACACGGTGGTTCCTCACAGCTCATCTGAAAGAAGTCCCATGTGTCTCCACAACAAAATTAGTTTTCTTGTGCAGCTCAGTAATGCCTTCTCTCCTTCCCAGCCCCACTTTCCTTTTCTCCTTTATCCTTGCTACCCTAGGACAGCACTGTTGAGTAAAGCCTGAACATGTAAGCTTTGTCTCAAGTTCTATGTTCTAGAAACTTCAGTCAAGATCTCAACATAAGCATTCTTTGAATGGTTCAGTCTCTTCAGAGTAAATGTTCAGACTTCCAGATTTCCTCCTGCAATGCTCCACCACCACCCTGACTCTTCCTTAATGATGACTAAGTAGACGGTGACATGTACATAATTTTGTAGTAATGGGAAAGGTGAACTAACCTACGGTCAACACTGACCTCTGCCCCTGGGCTGTTTATCTAATCTGGTTTCTGTACTTCTCCGACTGACTTGTCAGGATGACACACTAGCACCCACAGCCAAAAACCACGATTCCGGTCCCTTTTCTCCAAGTGCAATGTTCTCTGCTCTGCGAACTCTTTGTTCCAATCCCAGACCTCTACTCAACTACAAACTCTCAGCATCCCAACAAATAAGAATGATTTCCATCACACCATAGCCTGAATTATCTCTACCCCACTGTTTGTAAGAAAATTCCATGGTCATATTATTGGGGAAAAGGAGGTAGTGAATTTAGAAATTTTTTTCTTTCCGTAAAACCTTACTTTCAAGACTATTCTGTCCTGATGGACTCAAAAACAGGAAGTTGCCTTTGGATGTAAAGCTAAAAATGACCTCTTTGTTCTGGATGATTCCTGCCTTTCCTGAAGAACTAAGACTCATTGCTTTCATGGGTGGAGAACTCCAGGAAAACAAATTTACAATATACAGATATTCACTCAAAACACATGTTAAACATATTATCTATCCCTTTTAAGCAATTAAAGTATTTTTTCAAAAAGTACTGTCATCGACTCATTATTGAGCCCATCTCTAGCTTGCCTATTAAGGATACCCCTCTTTATCGCTTCTCAAACAAATTGAACCTAATCAAACTTATAAGCCTTTGCACAGCAAAGGAAACCATAAACAGAACAACAACCTACAGACTGGGAGAAAATATTTGCAAATGCAACTGACAAGGGCTGAATTTCTCAAATATACAAACAGCTCATACAACTCAATAACAAAAAAAAATAAACAACCCAATCCAAAAAAAAGGACCGAAGACCTAAATAGACATTTCTCCAAAAAAGACATACAGATAACTGACAGGCACATGAAAAGATGCTCAACGTCACTAATTATTAAATGTAAATCAAAACTACAATGAGGGGTCTTCCTTGGTGGCTCAGTGGTAAAGAATCTGCCTGCCAATGCAAGAGACACGGTTCAATCCCTGGTCCAGGAAGATCCCACATGCCACAGAGCAACTAAGCCTGTGAACCACAACTACTGAACCTGTGCTCTAGAGCCTGTGAACCACAACTATTGAACCTGTGCTCTAGAGCCCGGGAACCACAACTTCTGAAGCCCACACTCCCCAGAGCCCGTGCTCTGCAACAAGAGAAACCACTGCAATGAAAAAAGCCATTGCAGTGGGAAGCCCATGCACCGCAACTAGAGAAAGCCCCCAGCAACGAAGACAGCATAGCCAAAATAAATAAAA
>NW_011495072.1:8224238-8227676 GCF_000754665.1 Bison bison bison | reverse complement strand
AGGGAGGTCAAAGTCACGATACTGCGATGGTGGCAGAACCCCAGAACCTTCAGGCACACCACTTCTGCAGTTGTGGGCAGAGATCCAGCCAGGCCACTGTCCAAATTCACTCGGCTGGGCAGAAGAGGAGCTGCTTTATGTCTCCAGCAGGTATACCAGAGAAAATTCAAATTGATCAAAAATTAAATATTCATAGGACATTATTCATTAAGATTCATCTCACCGAATGGATGAAATGAGGCAAGGGAAGAAATTAGCTTGCTTGAGAGTGTCAAAGTGATTATGTGATTAAATTGCAATTTATAATTTCTCCTTCAAAAAAAGCCTACTTCTTGATTTGTATTTTTTCCTCCTTACTGTGCCCCGCTGTTGTCTAGGCCTGAGCCAAGGGCACTCAGGGTTAATCGGTGATGGGAAGGCTCCAAACACAGTGCCTGGTCTCCATCCTTCACTCCTACCCACTGCTGACTTCAGGAGAGGGCCCTAACCCAACATTGCTCTTAATGCTGAGAGCAGGGCCTCTGGAACAAGTGACAGCTTCCTCAGAAAAAAACAGACAAATCCCTACAGGACCACCTGGTTGGATTGTTTCCAGGCTTAGGCCACTGTCTCCTTTTCCTCTATGAGGAAAAAATTATATATATATATATGAATACAATTTTTCTGTAGATTGTCAGTGTCCCTAAAGGACATACCTAGATGACCACCCTCCATCTTCTCCCAAAAGGAGGCATCTTTCTTGTACTCTTGGCTCCCCCTCCTGAACTTGATGTGGAGTTACACAGAGCCTCCTTGAGGCAAAGTCAGGGTCAGGTGATGATTTGACAAAGCTCACCCACTGGGACTCCATCATTGAAGGCTAACAAGCCTGTTCCTCAGAGCCTACCAACAAAGGTCCTCAGGGAAGTAACCAGAATTCAAGAACCCAGCAGTCCAGAGACATGAGAATAGGTATACCCACCTGGTGGGCTGCTGTCTATGGGGTCGCACAGAGTCGGGCATGACTGAAGTGACTTAGCAGCAGCAGCAGCAGTAAACCCACCCCCTTCAGCTGGTGGATCCTCTCTGCCACAATCCCCCATCTGGTGAACCTGAACCCAGTGAAGAACCAGGGATGCTCCCCAAACCTTGTCACATGGAGACCAGGCAGCTTTAGTTCCCCAACTAAAGTCTCCAGAGCCCAGAGGATCCTAGGATCCTCCAGGATCCTAAGAATGCAGCCACCTTAGGAGGCGCAGGTGGGCCCGAGGATCAGCAAGATCCAAATGGAGCCCCACTTTTACCTGCTCCTTTCATTGTGCTTCTGGGTGTGATTTCATTCCAGGAAGGGGTTTTGCTGCTAAAAATAATTTTAAATCACCGAATTAGATGACCTCTCCTAAGCCCCTTCCAGACCAGAAGCTTCTGATTCTCCGACTTTAGTGGTATAGAAACAAGATGCACTCTGAGCTAGACAAAGTCTCCATTTTCTCCCCTTACCTCTCACTTTGAGAAAAGCTGCAATCTGTCTGTCTGTCTTCCTTTCTAGAAGCCGGAGTCTAGTGAAGACGCTCTGTGTGGGTATGGAGGCAGATGGCTAACTGTGTTTATCTCACTCTGTCTCTGTCTTCTCCCATCTCGGCCTCTCACTGTCTCTATCGTTCTGTGTCTCTCTACTGCTACTGCCCAGAGAAGATTTAGACGCTGGCTCCAACAGCTGAGAAGGGTGGTATTAATTCCAAGCTTGTTTCCAAACACCACAGAGGCCTGCCCAGGTTAATTAGTTGTGCAGGCTTTTCTTCAAGTGAGCGAGCCGGCGGAGTTTTTTATAGCTCTGTCACTGTGGTTATTTGTTCATCTTCTGTTTTATTTGGAAATGCGTTCATCTGACAATAAATAACATCCGCCATGACTAAGGGCAATAAACACAGTGAGCGACTCCTCCAGGGGTTTGGGGGGTCACAGCCAGAAGACTGCAAGGCCCAGTCCCCCTACCTGGAGGTGCTTCCAGGCCCTTGGAGAGGCAGGGAGGATGTGGGTAAGGCCAATGAGAGGAGGCTAGAGGAAGAGGCAGAACCAAGAGATGTGGACACGGCTACAGGTGAAAAAGAAATGCCACTGATGAGCAGAGCCCTCAGCGAGGCAGCAGGGCCTGAAAGTCTCAGGCAAAAGACACTGAGGATGGGCACGCCTCATGGCAGAGTGAAGGAAAAGATCTGGTTCCAGGCCCCAGTTCCAGCACCTAAGACCTGTGTGAACTCAGGCAAGTGTCTAGTCTCCACGCTTCAGTTTCCTCACCCTTAAAATGAGAAGGATAATAATAACTTTCTACTCAGAGTGGTTACCTAGGAGACAATGGAAGTAAATGTGCTCCACAAACAAAAGGGATTCTCTTTTTTTAGATGAAAAGAATTGCTCAGGTAGACAGTCTTGGAGTGTGTGTTCAGGACCCTAGGCCTCCCTGGGAAAAAATTAATCTGAAAAGGTTAGAGAAGGCATTTGATGCAGTTTCAGCCTTCTGTCCAAAGGATCTGTGCTGATGACTTCAACATGAACACAGAGTTTGGCCCATTTACAAGCTGACTGAAATCTTACCGTGGCTAGTTCAGCTCTTGCACAAGCCCCAACTGGGCAAATTCTGTTAATCCAAACAAAATTACCATGGGAAATACTTCACACTGATCTACAAGCACTTACATAGGACTTTAGGGGTGATACAGGGGGAAGGGGACAGAAGAACCACAGTATAAAACCAATTAGGCAGAACAGAATATTGGTAGAAGGTATTAGCTTGGGATTTAAATCACCTGTTTATATCACTTTACGCCTATAAACCTTAGAGAAGGTATTTAACATTTTTACCTCCTTTTAGTTTTTCTCATCTATAAAATGGGCATAATAATAGTGTCTAGCTCCTTGGATTGTGGTGTGAAGACTGAATGAGATGAAGTAGGTGGCATGCTTAGGATAGTAGATGGCATATGGCAAGAGTTCAATAAACACTAGCTATCCTTATAACATAAACTTAGGCAAGACACAGATAACTGATCTATTCACTCACACGTGTATGCGCTTATTTTTACCAGGTGAGAACCTGGGTACACAATAAAAAAATTCAATCTGATGAAGTTTAATCAAGGAATTAGAAAATTACAGATACCAAGGGAACATTTCATGCAAAGATGGGCTCGATAAAGGACAGAAATGGTAGGGACCTAACAGAAGCAGAAGATGTTAAGAAGAGTTGGCAAGAATACACAGAAGAACTATACAAAAAAGATCTTCATGACCAAGATAATCACGATGGTGTGATCACTCACCTGGAGCCAGACATCCTGGAATGTGAAGTTAAGTGGGCCTTAGAAAGCATCACTACGAACAAAGCTAGTGGAGGTGATGGAATTCCAGTTGAGCTATTTCAAATCCTGAAAGATGATGCTGTGAAAGTGCTGCACTCAA
>NW_011495072.1:8204095-8223244 GCF_000754665.1 Bison bison bison | reverse complement strand
TCAAGGCTATGGTTTTTCTAGTGGTCATGTATGGATGTGAGAGTTGGACTGTGAAGAAAGCTGAGTGCCGAAGAATTGATGCTTTTGAACTGTGGTGTTGGAGAAGACGCTTGAGAGTCCCTTGGACTGCAAGGAGATCCAACCAGTCCATTCTGAAGGAGATCAGCCCTGGGATTTCTTTGGAAGGACTGATGCTAAAGCTGAAACTCCAGTACTTTGGCCACCTCATGCGAAGAGTTGACTCATTGGAAAGACTCTGCTGGGAGGGATTGGGGGCAGGAGGAGAAGGGGACGACAGAGGATGAGTTGACTGGATGGCATCACCGACTCGATGGACGTGAGTTCGAGTGAACTCCAGGAGTTGGTGATGGACAGGCAGGCCTGGCGTGCTGCAATTCATGGGGTCACAAAGAGTCGGACACAACTGAGCAACTGAACTGAACTGAACTGAATCAAGGAATGCTTCCAAGAGCAGTAACCTCATAGCAGTTCAAAGGAGAAGAGACAGGATATTCTTGTGTACTGTTGGGCAGATCCTCATGTATTTTCCCATTAATGCTTGAATCATTGCCAAGGTTATGAGAACCAAGTCACCCACAGAGAGCTAACCAGCAAGCTGCCAGCAGATGGAGCCAGCCACCTCCACATGGAGCTGATGGACGCACTGTGTGGGTGCTAAGTCCCTTCAGTCATATCCGACTCTTTGCAACCCCATGGACTGTAGCTCGCCAGACTTCTCTATCAATGGAATTCTCCAGGCAAGAATACTGGAGTGGGTTGCCATTTTCTTCTCCAGATGGAGGCACCAGAAACCCCCAAGTCAACCAGAACCCAGCTCACCTCTAGTCAGGATAGAAAAGGACCAAGAGACAAGGAGAGAGGGCGTGTGGGGACAGGTTAGGCCTTTCTCTCCCCTGCAGAGAAGAGATGGCTTCCCTGCCCCAGTGCAAAGGGAAAGAGGATGCACAGACCCCACCGTGCCTCACAGGCTCAGAGCATTGCCAAAGTCCTTTGATTCCAGGAGCCACGCACTGCCGCCTAATGCTCTGTTTTTCTCCTCCCCTCCACTGTAAGAAAAAGAGCAGAGCTCTTGACCTTCACACCCTGAGGTCTAGATCATCCTTGAATGTAAAGACTGGCACCTGTAGATTATGAAAGCAGAGGCCCACTGCAGTAGCCTACCCAGCAGACTTGGTACAGCATGAATGGGAAGAGGATGGTGGGCAGCTCTCCCATCCTAGGTCCAGGTGGCTCCTGAAGACAACAGCCACCCCAGCAGGCCCTGTAACTGCACATGGAAATGCACAAAAGTCCGCTCTAGGGCAGAAACCAAAGGTTTGCCCAGGTTGGGCTGAATCACGAGTTGGAGATCTAAGCCAGAGGATGGAGTCATAGGGGGCCTATATCACTAGTGAGACCAAAGGAAGGAGCAACTGAGGAGGTGGGGCTGGGAGGAGAGGATGGTCCTCAGAGACGGAAGAGGGCTGGGGTGGGATCTTCAGCATCCAGCAGAACCAGAAAGAACCCAGAGAGAGTAAAGGAAGCATGACGCCTCCCCTGTCCCCACGTGCTGTGGGCTCAGTCGTGTCTGACTCTTTCAGACCCCCTGGACTGTAGCCCGCCAGGCTCCTCGGTCCATGGAATTTTTCAGGCAAGAATACTGAAGTGAGTTGCCATTTTCTGCTCCAGGGGATCTTCCTGACTCAAGGATTGAACCTGCATCTCTTGCATCGCCTGCATTGGCAGGCGGATTCTTTACCATTGTGCCACCTGGGAATCTCAATCTGTCCCCATAAGTCATATCAAAAGGCCTCTTCCTCCCCATCCCTCCTCCCAGCCTCAAACAGAGTCACTGAGGCCTTGAAAAGGGTGAGAATGGGTGCCGTCAACCAAGTCCCCACTTCCCCTCCTCTGACCAAACAATCAGGGCCCACCCAGCTCCAGCTGACGCTGAAGGGGAGGATAAAGAAGAATCAAGTTTTGAATCAAGCTTGCCATGAAACTTTTAAATATTTAAAAGACTGAATCTTAATTACCAGAATAAGACTGTTAGTAACCGAAAGTGGCTGGAAAGTTATGGAACCAGACCAAGACATCATTAAGGGAGTTGCTCCCCAGCAGGAAAGAGAGATCTGGCACAGTATAGCCAGGGGCAGTTACTGGAAGAAATAAAATTACTTTGTGTTTATACTCCAACAAGTTGAGATTCCCCAGTAAGTCAGGCCCAATTACCTGCACAGAGAAAATAAACGGACGTTGGAGACCTGTGTCCCTATGGTCAGGACACCCTGAGGACGGATACTGGCTCCCACTGAACACATCCTGCTCTTTCCCCTGCAGGTGCTGTCCCACCTCCCAGGGCAGAGACCTTAAGTGAAGAAGGGGAAATCTGTCCTCAGGCTTTTAATGAGGCTCTTAGAGGAACATGATGTTTTCTTCTTAGAGGAATCACCAATGGAATGTGCTCACAGGCAGCTGAAAAAGATGGTGCAATTTGCTTATTTCTGGTACATTCCAGGAAGCATTACCTCTGCCTCACACTAGCATCCTCCAGTGGTCCCCGCCTGGGACAGCCAGCAGCCACAGAGGTCTTTGACTTTCCAGGCTGAGAAAGACAGAAGAGGAACAAGGCAAGCGACACAACCAGCCCTGGGACACAGAGGCAACACCTCCAGAGGGTCAGAAGACTGCCAGAGCGGGCTTGATTCCCTAGTGGAAAATGAGAGGAAACAAAGTTTATAAAGAGAGTGGGAACTGATTCATGGAACAGGATGTTCCCTTGGCTAATTTCCATCTAGGGGAAAGGGAGGAACATTACTGAATGCCTGGGCTGTATCAGACACCATGTTCATCCTTGTCTTGTTTGATCCCCCCGCATATCCACAGCCATGTAAGGAAGGCCTTCTCTCCATTTTGCAGCTGGAGGCAGAGTGGTTGCCTAAGCTTACATGTTCCTGGGATTTGAACGTCAGGTCTGTCTGTGTAGCATACGTGGAGATTTACTGCCTTTATCGCCCCTTCAGTAAAGGGTTTGCTGTCCTGATGCCAAGAGTGTTGGTTCTAGTTGCCCAGCAGTTAAGCCACAGTCATGCTTTTCTCAAGTACAGCCACCAGCCAGTGGATGAGCAAGATGGTGGTATACAAACCTAGCCCTTTCTACCAACATGGAACTCCTCTAACAAGCAATTTTGCTCCAGGGTGCCCCATTGGGCTGACAGAAGCATTATCAGTTTCGCTTCACAGACTGAGACCTCCTCCTGGCCAATCCTGCTTTCTGTCTTTTCCTTTAAGAAGTCTTATTCCCCTTTTGTACACTTAACTCCATTTTAGCATCTGGTTCCTGGAGAACCCAGCTGGAACTCCCAAAAGTCTGACTCTTAAGCTCCTGTCCATTCTAACACGTTATCCTCACTTTCACTCACCCTTGGGGTAACATTGCTGCAGTCCAGAAAATAACTTCCTATTGGTAGCTTTGTTTCACTCATTTCAGAGGAAAGCTACTAAGGTTTAAGGATTAGAGGAGTTCCCAAACAGTTAGTTACCCTTGACTACTAGGTATTCAATCAAATCGGTGACTAACATTTGACCATACTTTGAACTCTTAAATCCAGGTAAACAGTTGCCCTCACTTTCTCCATTTCTCCCATATCAATTCCAACCTTTATTTGCCACAAAATGGTGTTGAGATACAATTTCATTATATGTTGTGCTTAATGAGAATGCTTTATGATTCCTACGTTTCATTTAAAAGACAGGTAAGAACAAACAAAAAGAAAAAAATGTAATTCATCAAATTATATATATATATATGTAATTCATCAAATTATACATATATATATATATATACACACATAAAAACAGACAAAGACATTACCCATTATATTTAATTGTGAGAAACTTGAACTCTTCCCACTAAAATCAGAAAGTAAGGAGACCCTTCTCATCACTGCTTTTCAACACTGTATAGGGAAGTACTTTGTAATGCAGTAAGACAAGAAAAGAGAAGGTATACATTTGGGGAAGGAAGAAATAAAACTGTCTTTGTTTGCAGATGACACTGTCATTTATACAGATATTCTGAAAGATGTGACCAAAAAAACTGAACTAATAAGTAATTACAGCAAGGTTGCAGGATACAAAATTCGTATGTAAGAGTCAGCCACCTCCCTATACACCAGGAATGAACAAGTAGAATTTGAAATTAAAAACATGATGTATTTACATTAGTACCACCCCAAAATGAGATAGGTATACAAGCGTCAACCAAAATGGTATGTGTGGGGTCTCACTGCTTGCCACTCAAAAGTCAAAAAACAGGCCAGGTTGGTGGAAAGCAAAGTTTGCTTTATTTCAGATGCTGTCAACTGGGGTGGGAGGGTGGTGGACATCTGTCCAAAGGCCAAGCAGGGAGTGAAAGCATTTATAGACAGAATTGGGGGTGGAGGACAGTTGCATGCAGGAAAAGCAGAGTCATCTCTAACAGTCATCTTCAAATTTGTCATCAGTAGTCTGAGCAGCATCTTGGTTCTTCTAGGTGCAGTTAATCTTCAGTTGCAGGGCCCATTTGTTCCCATTTCTTTGCATCCAGTTCTCAGGATGTCCTGGGTACAATTTGGTCATCATGTAGTTAATTTCTCCAACTGGTGTTTTGGTATCTATCAGACAGCTCACAGGATATGGCTCAGAATATTATCTTTAGCCCTTGAGAAAGAACTACAGATTCTTGACTGTGCTTAAGGACTACATTATTATTATTTAGTCTCCTTTGACTGTTTTCCCATGTCTCACTTCTCTGATTAAACTTACTCTTTGACTAAAGTTTTCCGCAGACAAAAGGCAAGCAGAGGACATGGGGTGGGGGACAATAGGGTGGTGCTCCGTCTCACAGGTGCGTACAAAATCTATAAAAGGAAAACTGCAAAACTCAGATGAAAAATATCGAAGAAAAATTGAATAAATGGAGAGTTCCATTTACTTAATAAATCCCATTCTCATGAGTAGGAAGACAATACTGTCAGGATATTAGTTCTTTCCAATTTGATCTACTGATTCAATGTAATCCCAATCATAATGCTAGCAATTATTTTGTGGTGTTGACAAACTAATCACAAAAGTTATATGGAGAGGCAAAAGACCCAGAATAGCCAACACAACACTGAAGGAGAAGAATAAAATCAAAGGACTAATATTACCTGACTTCAAGACTTCTCAAAGCTACACTAACCAAGACAATGTGGCCCTGACCAAAAAAAAAAAAAGGCAAACAAATCCAAGGAACACATTGAAAAACCCAGAAATACACTCACAAAAATATAGTCAACTAATCTGTCAGAAAGCAGAGGCAATACAATGGAGCAAATGAAGTCTTCAACAAATGATGCTGAGACAATAAGTATTCATGGGCAAAAATAATAATAATCTAGACATAGATTTTATACCCTTCACAAAAATTAACAAAAATGGATCATAGGAATGTCCCTGGTACTCCAGTAGTTAAGACTCTGCACTTCAAATGCAGGGAGTGTGGGTTCAATCCTTGGTTGGGGAACTAGGATCCCACACGCAGAGTTGTATGGCCAAAAAGAAAAGGAAGTGAAGGTGAAAGTCACTCAGTTGTGTCCAACTCTTGCAACCCCATGGACTGCAGCCCACCAGGTTCCTCTGTCCATGGAATTCTTCAGGCAAGAATACTGGAGTTGGTTGCCATTTCCTTCTCCAAAAAAGAAAAGGATCATAGACCTAAATGTAAAGCAAAAAGCTAAAAAACTCCTAGAAGATAACGTAGGAGAAAACCTATATGACCTTGGATATAGCAATGACTTTTTAGATACAGCATAAAAGGCACGATCCATGAAAGAAATAATATATATGCTGAATTTAGTTCAAAATGAAAATACCTGTCCTGTGAAAGACAATGTCAAAAAAAATAAGAAGACAAGTCACAGCCTAGGAGAAAATGTCTAGAAAAAAACATATAAAGAACTGCTATCCAAAAGTACAAACAACTCTTAAAACTCAACAGGAAAACGAATAACTTGATTACAAAATGATTCAAAGACCTGAACACACCCTACAAAGAAGATATACAGCTGGAAGATAAGCATATGTAAAGATGCTCATGATATATCATCAGGAAAATGCAAATTAAAACAACAAAAAGGTAACAGCACACACCTAGAATGGCCGAAAACCAAAATATTGACACCACCAAATGCTGTCAAGGATGCAGGACAACAGCAACTCTCTTTCATTGCTGGTGGAAATGCAAAATGGTCCTACCACTTTGGAAGCCAGTTTGGTGGTCCTTACAAAACTGAACATACTCCTGCTGCTGCTACTGCTGCTAAGTCACTTCAGTCATGTCCAACTCTGTACGACCCCATAAACGGCAGGCCACCAGGCTCCCCCATCCCTGGGATTCTCTAGGCAAGAACACTGGAGTGGGTTGCCATTTCCTTCTCCAATGCAGGAAAGTGAAAAGTGAACATGAAGTCACTCAGTTGTGTCCGACTCTTAGCGACCCCATGGACTGCAGCCCACCAGGCTCCTCCATCTATGGGATTTTCCAGGCAAGAGTACTGGAGTGGGGTGCCATTGTACTACCATACAATTTATCAATTGTGCTTCTTGGTATTTACTCAAAGGAGTTGGAAACTTATGTCCATACAAAAAAAGTTTCATACAGATGTTTATAGTATCTTTATCTATAATTGCCAACACTTAGAAGTAACCAAAATGTCTTTCAGTAGGTGAACGGATAAATAAACTGTAGTACAGTCAGACAATGAAATCTTTTTCAATGCTAAAAAGAAATGAGTTATCAAACCATGAAGAAACACATGGAGAAACTTTAAATTCATATTACTAAGTGAAATAAGCCAATATGAAAAAGCTACATACTATACAATTCCAAGTATATGACATCATAGAAAAGGCAGAACTATGCAGATGACACCACCCTTATGGCAGAAAGTGAAGAAGAACTAAAGAGCCTCTTGATGAAAGTGAAAGAGGAGAGTGAAAAAGTTGGCTTAAAACTCAACATTCAGAAAACTAAGATCATGGCATCTGGTCCCATCACTTCATGGGAAATAGATGGGAAAACAATGGAAACAGCATCAGATTTTATTTTGGGGAGCTCCAAAATCACTGCAGATGGTGACTGCAGCCATGAAATTAAGACGCTTACTCCTTGAAAGGAAAGTTATGACCAACCTAGACAGCATATTAAAAATCAGAGATATTACTTTGCCAACAAAGGTCCGTCTAGTCAAGGCTATGATTTTTTCAGTGGTCATGTATGGATGTGAGAGTTGGACTGTGAAGAAAGCTGAGCACCGAGGAATTGATGCTTTTGAACTGTGGTGTTGGAGAAGACTCTTGAGAGTCCCTTGGACTGCAAGGAGATCCAACCAGTCCATCCTAAAGGAGATCAGTCCTGAATATTCATTGGAAGGACTGATGCTAAAGCTGAAACTCCAATATTTTGGCCACCTGATGCGAAGAACTGACTCATTGGAAAAGACCCTGATGCTGATAAAGGTTGAAGGTGGGAGGAGAGGGGACAACAGAGAATGAGATGGTTGGATGGCATCGCGGACTCAAAGGACATGAGTCTGAGTAAACTCCAGGAGTTGGTGATGGACAGAGAGGCCTGGTGTGCTGCAGTCCATGGAGTCACAAAAAGCTGGACACGACTGAGCAACTGAACTGAACTGAACTGATGGAGACAGTAGAAAGATCAGTGGTTGCCAGGGGTGAGAGGTGAGGAGGGGTAAATAAAGGATTTTTAGGGTAGCAAAAGTACTCCATATGATATTATCATTATATGTTTGTATAGAACAGTGAACCCTAATGTAAACTATGGACTCTGGTGATCATGATGTATCAGTATAGGTTCCTCCATTATAATAAATTTACCACTCTAGTGAGGGATGTTGATAATTGGGGCATAGTGCATTTTTGGAGGGGCAGGGAATATATGAGAACTCTGTATCTTCCTCTCAATTTTTCTGTGAACCTAAAAGTGTTCTGAATAAAAATGAAGTCTCTTTTTTTTTTAATTTAAAACTTCTGTGCCTCAGGGACACTATCACTATGAAAGTGAAAATACAACGCACAAAATGGGAGAGATATTTGCAAGCACATATTGGATAAGATACTAGTATCCAGAATACATAAAGAACTCTAACAGCTCAACAATAAAAAGACAAATAATCCAATTAAAATTGGCATAAGATCTGAATAGATATTTCTCCAACAAAATTATATAAATAGTCAATAAATATATGAAAATGTTCAACATCATTAGTCATTAAGAACATGTAAACCAAAACCCCAGTGGCATACTACTTCACTAGGATGGTTATAATTTAAAAAGAGAGAGAGAGAGAAATAAAGGAAGAAAGGAAGGAGGGAGGGAGGAAGAAAAGAAAGAAAGGAAGAACAGTAACAAGCATTGGAGAGGACGTTGAGAAATTGGAACTCTTATGCATTGCTGCTAAGAGTGTAAAATAGTAGAGCCACTTTGGAAAATGTTTATCAGTTTCTTAGAAAGTTAAACATAAAATTAGCAGATGACTGAGCAGTTAACCTCCTCAGTATATATCCAAGAGAATGGAAAACATATTTATACAAAACCCTGGGACTTCCCCAGTGGTCCAGTGATTAAGACTTTGAGTTTCCACAGCAGAGGGTGCAGACTCCACCCCTGGTTGGGGAACTAAGATCCCATATGTTGCATAGTAAGGCAAAAAAAAAAAAAAACTCATACACAAATGTTCATAGCAGCATTAAAGCCAAAAAGAACCCAAATGCACATCAATTGAAAAATGAATAAACTAACCTGTAGTATATCCATACAATGGAATACTATTTAGCTGTGAAAATGACTGAGGTATTGGTATGAGCTACAACATGGATGAACCTTGAAAATGTGCTATATGAAAAAGTCATAAACAGACTTATATTGTATATCAATTTATATATTCAGAATAGCAACTTTATAGAGACAGAAAGTAGATTAGTGTTTGCCAGGGGCTGGGCGGGGGCAGTTGAGGTGGGGGGGGTTGAGAAATGGAGAGTGACTGCTTAACAAGTACAGGATTTCTTTATGGGGTGATGAAAATGTTCTGGAATTAGGTAGTGGCAATGGCCAACTCCAGTGTTCTTGCCTGGAGAATCCCAGGGACTGGGGAGCCTGGTGGGCTGCCGTCTATGGGGTCGCACAGAGTCGGACACAGCTGACGCGACTTAGCAGCAGCAGCAGCAGCAGCAATGGTTGCATAACTCTATACATACACTAAAAACCACTGAAATGTGTACTTTTAAAGAGTAAGCTTTACAATATGTGAATCATAACTCCAGAAGAACCCTAAAACTGTTTGAGATTAAAAACTGTAAAACTGAAAAACAAAAAGAAAACAGAAAAAAACTGTTGTGAACCTGTTCAGTTCAGTTCAGTCACTCAGTCGTATCCGACTCTTTGCAACCCCATGAATCACAGCATGCCAGGCCTCCCTGTCCATCACCAACTCCCAGAGTTCACCCAGACTCACATCTGTCGAGTCAGTGATGCCATCCAGCCATCTCATCCTCTGTCGTCCCCTTCTCCTCCTGCCCCCAATCCCTCCCAGCATCAGAGTCTTTTCCAATGAGTCAACTCTTCGCATGAGGTGGCCAAAGTACTGGAGTTTCAGCTTTAGCATCATTCCTTCCAAAGAAATCCCAGGGCTGAGCTCCTTCAGAATGGACTGGTTGGATCTCCTTGCAGTCCAAGGGATTCTCAAGAGTCTTCTCCAACACCACAGTTCAAAAGCATCAATTCTTCAGTGCTCAGCTTTCTTCACAGTCCAACTCTCACATCCATACATGACCACTGGAAAAACCATAGCCTTGACTAGACGGACCTTAGTTGGCAAAGTAATGTCTCTGCTTTTCAATATGCTATCTAGGTTGGTCATAACTTTCATTCCAAGGAGTAAGCATCTTTTAATTTGTTGTGAACCTGTAAAAGGTTTTTTAAAATGGCACCAAAAGCACAATCCATTTTTTAAAAAACTGATAAATTGGACTTTATCAAATTAAAATTTTTGATCTATGAAAGATATTGCTAAGAGAATAAAATAACAAGCCATATACTTGGATAAACTCTTTGTAGAACGTGTATCTAATAAAGGACTCGTGTCCAGAATATGTAACAAACTTTAAAAACTCAACAATAAGGAAGCAAACAACAAATTTTTTAAACAGACTGAATATTTGAACAGAACTTCAACAAAACAAAAAAAAAATAGGCAGATGGAAAATAAGTACATGAAAAGATGCTCAGCATAATTAACCATTAGGAAACACAAATTTAAAAATCATAAGGGTACCACCATGTATCTATTAGAATGGCTAAAATGTAAAAGATGGCCATACAAGTGTTGGCAAGGATGCATAACAGCTGAAACTTTCATGGTTTAACCATTTTAGAAGTCTGTCTGGCAGGTTTTTGTTTTTTTAGTTAAATATATTCCTACCATACTTCAAGATAGTTCCCCAAGAGAAAAGACAGAATAAGTCCATAAAAGACTTGTTTAAAAATGTTCATAGCAACTTTATTTGTAGTAGCCCCAAATTGGAAACAACCCATATGCTTATCATTGGTAGAATGGAGAAATAAATGGTGTCTATTCATACAATGGAGTATTACTTGGCAGTGAAAAAGCATGAGCTATTGATACCCAAAACTGTATGGATGATTCTCAAAATACTGAGTGCACCAAAAAGTTTGTTTGGGTTTTTCTATAACATCTTAGCCAACCTAATACTTATATTCAGTGAAAGAAGTCAGACAAAAAGGGATATATACTGTATGATTCTATTTACATAAAATTTTAGAAATTGATCTATAATATCAAACTGACCTATAATAACAGAAAGCAGATTAGTGGCTGCCAGAAGCAAGAAGAGAAGGAGGCAAGAGAGGGTGGAAAAGAGAGAACACAAAGGGGACAAGGAAACTTTCAGTGATGGATGTGTCCCCTATCTTAACTGTGGTGATGGTTTCATAGGCATGTTAAGCTTATGAAGGTGTGGGAGAGATAAACTAGGAGGTTGGAATTAACGTGAATTAACGGGTACACTCCCATATATAAAATAGATAACCAATAAGGACCTACTGTATAGCACAAAGAACTATACTCAAAATTGTATATTAATAATAACATACAAGGGGAAAGAATCTGGAAAAATAGTATATGTATGTGTATAACAGAATCACCTTATTGTACACCTGAAACTAGCACAATGCTGTAAATCAACTATACTTCAAGAAAATAATTATTAGCCTTTTTAAAAACTTATAAATTGTAAACTTTAAGTATGTGCAGTTTATCATAAGTTGATTAGAACTCAGTAAAGCTAGAGAAAGAAAGAGCATTCATGAGTGAATATATAATTTATTGTATAATATCCGACAAGTGGGAAAAGTCACATTTAGATTCTGCCCCCAAGACTTTGAGTGCCTTAGGATGGAATGACCCCAGAAGGCCCAGAAAGCTGACCCTGTCCCAGGCCCTTTACACAAAATCTTCCCTTAGAACACCCTTCCCTCACCGTGAACATCAACACATTTTTCATGCCCAGCTAAAATCTCATCTACTCCTTGAAACTTTCCTTGTCTTCTCCAGTCTGCACTCTCCTAGCACCTGAGAATCCAGTAATATATCCCCTTGGTCTAGCATGTAAGACTCGTGGTTTCAACTCTTCCCCCCAAATCTTAAATGTCCACCACTTGCACTGATTGGTCATTTTACTGAGACACAAATTTAATTCCAGCCAGTTGTGATGTCCCTACAGAGGAGGAGATAATGGCTGAGCCAAACCCCCACCCACCTCGAGGCCTTCATAGCCCAACCCAGCTTGGTTGGCCACTGCTTTTTATAAAAGCTTTTTTCCCCTTTATGTAGAATGGACTGCCTGGAAAAAAAAAAAAGCTATCAGCTTGTGATGGAAATGATGAGTGAGTGAAGCAGTCCAAGAAAGGCATGGTTCTTAGCCAGAAAATGGCTTTATAAATTACTTTAATCTTTTATTAAGAATCTGGAAGCATCACTTAAATATCTTAGTTGTACTTTACAGCATTTTATGGGAAGAAGTTACGCACTACAGTGGCATTAACAGGATTGGAAATTTGAAAAGGCTTTGGGCCTTGTCCCTCAATAATGTCAAAAGCTCCCAGTAGCTCTGCTAAGTACTCATCACACTGCATTATAAGTATGAGTTTAGCTGCCTCCCCTCTAGTCTGAGAAGTACAGTAGTCTGGAATTTAGAGCTGGATTGTCTGGGCTCAAACCTCAGTTCACCTCATAGCTGGGTGACCTTGAACAGGTTACTTAAACTCTGTGTGCCTCAATTTCTCCATCTTTAAATGGCAAGTAAAATAGTACCTGCCTAATAGAGTTGATTTAAATGATTCAGCATGACAATATATAAAAAACACTTGAGTCAGTATCTGACCCATCAAAAAGAGCTCAATAAATGTTAATAATTAATTTGAGGGTTTCCTCTGGAGCAGTTTATTAGGGACTTTTTAAAATTTTTCTAGTTCTCCAGTGTGCACTCAACAAGAGTTAAAAGAATGAGTGGATGACTCAGCAAGTGGGTGAGTTATGGTTCTGCCCCTTTGTGCCTGAAGCCAAAATTCTGGTTTCTCCAGTATCCAGCTCGTGATGGATGTATCCCGTATCCAGCACTAATTTGGTCAGTATCCCTGTTGTGTTCGCCACTGTTCCTGATTTGTAACCATGAGGACCATGGTGCCATGACTGGGGAGGGGCAGGAGGAACAGAAAGAATGGTAGAGGATCCTGGCTGGCCTGTGTTCCCCATTTGACCATCATGGTAGGAAGATGAGACCAGGAATAAAATGGTCTTTGATGAGAACAGTGCTGCCTTGGGATTCACCTAGCACCCCTGCCCCTCTAGAGTTTATTCTCAACCCAGCACCCCAAGGGACCCTATTAAAGCCTAAATTAAATCATGTCACACACCTGCACAAAACTCTCCAATGGCTCTCAATCTGATTTGGAACAAAACCCAAAACTCCCACAATGGCCTACAAGGCCATACATACTCCAACCTGCGCTCTCTCTCCCATCTCATCTCCCACCTTGCTCCTCTCTGCACACTCCATTCCAGGCTTCTTGCTGGATACTGGCTTTCTGGCAGTCCTTCAAACACATCCAAAGGACCGCTGTTTGTGGTCTTTGCATTCTCTGTTCCCTCTGCTTGGTATGGTTTTCCTCAGAAATTCATGGTCCACTCTCACTTCATATAGGCCTCAGCTCAATGCCACCTCTTAAGAGAGGTCTTCTCTCTCCACCTATCTAAAACTCATGCGGGACTTCCCTGATGATCCAGTGGTTAGGATTCCATGCTTCTACTGCAGAGGGTACAGGTTCAAGCCCTGGTCAGGGATCTAGGATCCTCATGCTGCATGGCACAAACATAAATAAATAAAACTCATGAAATGAGAGACTTCATCTGTTTGCAGCATTGCTCCATCCCCAACACCTTGCCCAGTGCCTACCACACAGTACTCACTAAATACTTACTATTAGGTGAAGAAAACCCCAGGAATCCACCTGCTTTCTACTTCTATTTCCCTCCCAGAGCTTGATCCTCCCCACATAGAAGACTCTCCCCAGGACTGGACCATGCCCAAAGGTGGTTCCTGAACCTCCCGCAGAATAAGGTGCATTAAAGTGTACTACTGGTAGAAAAGGGAGCTGCTGGTTGGTGAAGAGACTTAGTGGTCCCTGACTGGACAAGGTGATTTGCTTTTGCTAGCAGTTTCAAGAGAAGGTATAAAGTATAAGGTGTTAACGAGATAGAAGTACTGATTACCATGACCCATTAGCAACTAAAGAAATGGAGGGGGACAGAGACAGAAAAGAGAAAGAGAAGGAAAAACCTGAATCATTGGTGATGTTCTTCCTGGGGTAGGACTCAAGAATATACATTTTAATAATTCCCCTGAGTGATTCATAAGTAACCAGCTTAAGAGAGGCCCTTAGAAAGCATTTGGAGATTTAGTAAAGAACAAGGCCATACATTTATAGTGGGAAAGCCAGGGGCTCTCACAGCCAAGCAGACCTGGGTTCAAGTCCTGCCATCACTGCTTGTCATCTGTGTAACCTTCTGCTATCATTTAACCTCTCAGATCCTGAAGTTACATGTCTAGTTAGAGTTGATAATTACATCTATCCTAACTGCACTGCTGTGATGATTAAATCACAACACACGGAATATGCTTCAAACATAGTAGATTCTTAGTAGTTCATAATGCTCTTTTTTCTGGCCTCTATTTTCTGAGTGCTTACAACCTCCCTACAATGTTGTGCTGACGATCTTACCCCTCTACTCCATGACCTCACAGAGGTGAAAACATATAGTCAAAAGGGCCAGTTCTTCTGCATATAGTAAAATCTTCAGCCCAAACCTTCCCCAGAATTCCTCTTCCCTTCTCTAGAAGAGATCAAGGAGCATATTTTCACTCTTAACTACCCACTGCATGCATGCTAAGTCACATCAGTCATGTCTGACTCTTTGTGACCCTATGGACTATAGCCCATCAGGCTTCTCTGTCCATGGGATTCTTCAGGCAAGAATACTGGAGTGGGCTGGCATGCTCTCCTCCAGGGGATCTTCCCGACCTAGGGATCTAACCCCTCATCTCTTTTGTCTCCTGCATTGGCAGGCGGGTTGTTTACCACTAGCACCACCTGTTAACTAACCATTAATAATAAATTTTTGTATTTTAAGTCTCTACCAAGACTGCCACATATATTTTAGGACAAAAGCTCAAGAAGGAGGTGGAACAGACCCCATGATCACTCACTTGTAGATTTCTGGCAAGTGGCCTGCATGCATGGCTAGAATGTGTGTGTGCTGGGATTTAGGACTCCCTAATGCTGTGCTCCAGTGTTCTCACCTGGAGAATCCCAGGGACAGGGTCACACAGAGTTGGTCACAACTGAAGCAACTTAGCAGCAGCAGCAGCAATGCTGTGCACTCTCCATTAGGTTACATTCACCATCATCAAGACCTTTTGCTTTTGAGGGCAAAGAGGAAAAAAAGAGACAGGACGTTTGTATCTCCTGTTGCTTCCTGCCCCTAACCTCTGGAGTACTGGTTGGAGAGTGAGGGGGCAGCCAAAGACACTATCCCAAGTTTGGCTGCACAGACTGCAAGGACAACCTGGAAAAGCCTCTCCCAGTCTGAGCCTCTCCAGCTCAAGGCTGGCGGCCTTCTGCAGCTCCACACCCCCACCTGCTGGACGCTGCCTTGCACAGATCCTGACCATCCACAGGATACCATTCTCTGTGAATCTTGTACGCCAGCCCCTACCCCCAGGTCTGCCTCGAGGGCCACAGAACAGGCTGGAATGAAGGGAAGTACCCGTATTTCCCACCTAGTATATTAGTCACTCAGTCATATCCAACTCTTTGCAACTCCATCAACTGTAGCCTGCCAGACTCCTCTCTCCATGGAATTCTCCAGGCAAGAGTAATGGAGTGGGTTTGCCATTCCCTTCTCCAGGGTATCTTCCCAACCCAGGAATCAAACCCTGGTCTCCCACATTGCAGGCGGATTCTTTACCAGCTGAGCCACCAGGGAAGCATCGCTTTCCCAGTCTTACTGTAAATCTTCACCTAGGATAATGAGTGAACTCTTTATTCTCTCTAAACTTCAGTTTCTCCCAAGTTGTAACCAGAGGAGGAGTCACCCTGACTTTCCCGCCCACCCGGGGTGAAATGGAAAAGAGTAAGACACCCACTCTGCCAGATGGAAAGAACTGGGACTTTGGAGAGGAAACTGCTATAAATCTGAGAACTCCGAGGATAAAAGCAGCAGCATTCTCAGTAAACAAATGAAGGAACTAAGCTCCAGAAAATCAAAGTAAGCAGCTGCAGGGAACAGACTTTATTCATTCATTCATTTATTCGATTACTCACTCAGATATGTTAGTTGAGCCCCTACAATGTGCCTGGTACTGTGAAACAGGGGTGAACACCCAGTCACTGCACTTTAAGTCTCTTTGCTGAGCCACTCATCACCTTCTTCCTTTCCTCTTCCCTGTCACTGTTTTCCTTCTGAATATTTTTCCCTGTGTTCTTGGTAACCCTCATTCTACTGAAAACAAATTCTACATCCATAACACACTCCAAGAACTTTCACTATATCCTCCCGCTCATTGTAACTAAAACCTGGCCTTTCCCCAAGGACATTAGTTCCCTTGCAGCCCTCTTGCGTGGAGGCAGCTCCCCCACCCGCACATGAGTTCCATTTTCCAGCCAAGAAGGGTGCACTTGGGGTCAGCAGTCTCCCAGCTGCCATCGCCTCGCCGGCAGTTTCACACTGACTTTTCTACCCTCATGTAAAGCCTTCATCAGACTGAAGGGCTCATTGCCCCCTACTTCTTCCCTTGCCATCACTGACCCTGGCCCATGCCAGCTGAGGACGCTCTCTACTTACCCCTACACATCAGCTCCCACCAAGGTCCTGAGGCAAATTGCTCACACTCATGCATTCGACATGCTAACCTCCCCCTAACTTTATCCTAATCACTTCAGACAACTTTCTATGCTGCTCTCAACCATGCTTTTCAAGGCCACAACTGGACCATTACTAGCAGGCTCCATCTCTCCGAATTTACACTTCAGTGTCCCATGTGGACCACAGTCCCTCCAACTTTACTCTGCTCCTCCCACTTCGCAACTCCCTGACCTCACTGAGATCTAGCACTGTAACCCCGTTTTTGCCTCACAGTTCATCTTCCCTCCTCCCTCAAGCCCAGGGCTCAGTACTTGGAAAACCAAGCTGAGTGATTTCTCGTCAGCCTCTTGAGCCCCCTTACTCCCTTTTCCTTCTACTCCCAAGGCCTGACCCTGAGTCAATCTCACAGCTGCCTGATCTGCCCTTAAGCCTGGACTTATGGGTCCTGGTGAGGAAAATTGTCTACTCTGGCACACATTGGTCTTCTGGAAGGTTCTTCAAGGACCATTACAAATCTATCTCACTCTCCCCAAGGCCTCAGCAGATAGCCTGTCCTCCTATTTCACTGAAAAATTAGAGCCAAAAACTTCCTCAGATTCTCACCCTCCTCTCATAAACGAATTCTGATTACCTGCCACATAGCCTTCCTTGGGGTCTCCAGGTCAGAGGTTGCTCCTCTCCCTGTTCAGAGTCAGCCTTTCTACCTGGGTCTAAATTCCCTCCTGTCCCCCGCCCCCACCACACCTCTATTTCTATTCCCTTCTTTTATCAGCATCTCAGTCAGAGTCGCTCGGGAGACAGAATGTTGTTGTTGTTATTGTTCAGTCACTAAGTCATGTCTGACTCTTTGCAACCCCATGGACTGCCGCACACCAGGCTTCCCTGTCCTTCACTGTCTCCCAGAGTTCACGCAAACTCACATCCATTGAGCTGGTGATGCCATCCAACCATCCCATCCTCTGTCACCCTCTTCTCCTCCTGCCCTCAATCTTTCCTAGCATCAGGGTCTTTTCCAATGAGTTAGCTCTTCACATCAGGTGGCCAACGTATTGGAGTTTGAGCTTTAGCATCAATCCTTCCAATGAATATTCAGGGTTGATTTCCTTTAGGATTGACTGGTTTGATCTCCTTGCTGTCCAAAGGACTCTCAAGAGTCTTCTTCAACACCACAGTTCGAAAGCATCAATTCTTCAGCGCTCAGCCTTCTTCATGGTCCAACTCTCACATCTATACATAACTACAGGAGACAGAATACAAACCCTAATTTAAACAGAGGGATTTTAACTTAAAGAATTACTAGCTATAACAAGATTTTACCTTCTAAAGAGAAAGAAAGAACTCAATAAGATATACAAATACCCAATATAGGGAACAGCCTCTACCTCTAGGACTGAGACAGAAAATCTGAAGAGGCCCTGCCCTCTCAGCTGATGTCTAACATATGCTGGAAAGAGTGAGGCTTTGACCCACTGGATGGCAGAGATGTTGTGCCAACAGAACTCACCAAGAAGCCACCCTCTGGGGTAGCTGAGAAAGCCATCAACATAGAAGGTCTGTGCTGTAGACCTTGCAAGGCCACCCACCACACACTGCCCAGGAAGCCATCCACAGTGCCAAAGGACATCCCTAGAAAGGTGTTGCCCTGCAAAGTGTGCTAGGAAAATGCTTGTAAGGATGGTGCCCTAGAAAGCCACACTCTGATATGCTGAGGAAGCTGCCCACAGGGAGAGGCCGTGTACTACTGGCTACCCTGTGTATGTGGCTGGAGACCACTCTCATAGCTGGTCCCCTTACGTTGCTGTGCTCTGCTGCAAGAGCCTGCAAAGAGGACACAGGAACCAGGTAGAGAAGCCCTTTCCTCCAGCTATGCCCTCCGTGCCCTCTCCTGACCTATCTTAACCTTATGCCAGCTGACAAAGGAGAAAGGCTTGTATTAATCATAAGGTCCAGCTCCATTTCCACAGAGCAGGCAATGAAGAGTGTATCTGGAGCAGAGAAGCAATAGTTTGGTAAGTGACATATTAATAATTGGTGTCTTCCACTTCCCTTGCTTTACCAGCTTCTTTCACTCAGCCTATGAACACATGCAAGTATTACCAACTAAACATACACACGCGCATCTCCAGTCACTATGCTCCCCACTAGTTATGACAATCTTTCTCACTTCCTTCTAAGCGAAGCTTCTAGAAAATATAGTCCGCACTCATTGTTTTCTCTCTTTCGTATTCCTTTCACTCCTTTTTACACTACATGCGTGCGTACTGAATTGCTTCAGTAGTGTCCAACTCTTTGCAACCCTGTGGAACATAGCCCACCAGGCTCTGTCCATGGGATTCTCCAGGCAATAATACTAACCTGGCTCCAACTACCACTATTCACAGAAATTTCTACAGCCAAACTCATTGATGAAACTGAGAGGGTATTTTTTTTTTCTTATCCTTTTTAATTTAACATCTAAGCACTTTACTTTGGTTACAATTCTCTCTTTCCTTACATTCTGTGACATTCTTTATGGTAGATTATATTATTGGCTCAAAATTTTCCCTGCTTCCAACTTTGCCATGGTTCACTGTGGGTAGAGTATACTTCCCTGCTCCGCTTTACT
>NW_011495072.1:8203295-8203972 GCF_000754665.1 Bison bison bison | reverse complement strand
TTACTGTGGGCTTGGCCGTGGACTTGCACTGGCCAATGACGTGTGAATTGAACTGACAATTGGTCAGTTCAAAGACAGACTCTTCTATTTGCCCTCTCGCACTCCAGCCCTCAGCCATACGAAGAAAATGCCCAAGGTAGCCTCTTCTCCATCAGCTTGAGCCCAGAATGAGAAACACATGGAGTAGACATGAACACAATCCACAGCCTGGATCTGAGCTGCCAGAGCCAGCTTCAGTTCAGTTCAGTTCAGTTCAGTCGCTCAGTCATGTCCGACTCTTTGTGACCCCATGAATCACAGCACACCAGGCCTCCCTGTCCATCACCAACTCCCAAAGTTCACTCAAACTCACGTCCATCAGGTCAGTGATGCCATCCAGCCATCTCATCCTCTGTCGTCCCCTTTTCCTCCTGCCCCAATCCCTCCCAACATCAGAGTCTTTTCCAATGAGTCAACTCTTCGCATGAGGTGGCCAAAGTACTGGAGTTTCAGCTTTAGCATCATTCCTTCCAAAGAAATCCCAGGGCTGAGCTCCTTCAGAATGGACTGGTTGGATCTCCTTGCAGTCCAAGGGACTCTCAAGAGTCTTCTCCAACACCACAGTTCAAAAGCATCAATTCTTCAGCGCTCAGCTTTCTTCACAGTCCAACTTTCATATCCATACATGACCACTGGAA
>NW_011495072.1:8201558-8203154 GCF_000754665.1 Bison bison bison | reverse complement strand
TTTCCCCATCTATTTGCCATGAAGTGATGGGACCAGATGCCATGACCTTCGTTTTCTGAATGTTGAGCTTTAAGCCAACCTTTTCACTCTCCTCTTTCACTTTCATCAAGAGGCTTTTTAGTTCCTCTTCACTTTTTGCCATAAGGGTGGTGTCATGTGCATATCTTACAAAGCCATAAACTTGAAATAAATGTATGCTGTTGTAAGTCATTGAGATTGTAGAATTTGGCAATATAGCAAATGCTAGTTAATCTCTATGTAGATAAATTAAGATAAAAAGAAGCACAAATTGCTAATATCAGGAATAATAGAGGAAACCACTGAAAATTTTATAGATAGTAAAATGATATGAAATATCTTACAATTTTATTTGTCAATTAACCTCAATAAATCTGAAAACGGGGGATATGAAGTATGCAAACTATCTGAGAGACAAATTACTGAAGGTGACACAAAAGAAATAGAAAATCTAAATAGTCCTTTATCTATTAAATAAATTGATTTTTTAGTTTAAAAACTTTCCACAAAGGAAGCACCAGGTCAAACAGCTTCACAGAAGGAAGAAATTATACCAGTCATACTCATTGTAATAGAATTCCTAGGATAGCAATAGGAGGTTGGTGTGGGGGAAGAGAGAGAACACACAGTCTGCAAAGGAGGAAGTAAAATTTTCTCTATTCACAGATGACATGATTGTGTATATAGAAATTCTTAAGGAATCTACACTTCAAAATGTGAAAACTAATAAGTGAATTGAGCAAGATTACATGATACAAGGTCAAATATAAAAAATCAATAGTTTTTCTCTAGACTATAAAAAAATTGAAAACAAAATTTTTAATTTTAATGCCATTTAAATTAGCATCAAGACTTCTAATTCTGATCAAGATGGAGTAACAAAGACAACATTTATTCTCCTACCTGAAATACCTAAAACACTAGACAAAATATATGAAACGACAGTTTTCAGACACTAGGGATCAGACAGCACAGGCAGTGGTCCTTAAGAGAGAGAAAGAAAAAACAAAATGAGCCCTATGATGTCCTCAGTCAGTGACAGGAGTGGGTTTCCAAGTTTTAGCGCTAGAAGGGGAAACCCAGACATAGCCCAAAAGTCTCCCTCGATTTAGGAGATTATGCGAAGAATCCAAGACGATCGATCGATGCAGCCAGAATTCACAAGGAAGAGCATCAGAGAGGAGGGCGCTGCACCCAAAGAGACTCCCAGAGATCTACAAACGGCCTCCCTCAAGTCTTTGGCCTGGTGCTGGTCAGTACATTCCTGTGAGGAAACTACTCAACGCTGAAGGAAAAGAAAGCACCTGAAAGGAGCGAGGGTGGGGACAGGCCTCAGGCTTCATCCCAAAACGAATGGAAAACTCCCTAATTTACAGGTCATCAGGTAGAACATCCACAAGCCTGTTGCTTCAGTTGTGGGCAGTATTAGCTGTGGATTAAAAACAGCTCTGGTCATGCCTATCAAAGCAAACCTAAAAAGGACCAAATAATTTCCAAAAAACTACATCACAGAATAAAGCTCAATTATAGTTGTAGGAATACAAAAACATCCAGTATCCAACAAGGTAAAATTTACAA
>NW_011495072.1:8196592-8201458 GCF_000754665.1 Bison bison bison | reverse complement strand
TGGAAGCCAATAAAAAATTATAAGATACAAATAAGCAGGAAAATTCAATCCATAATAAAGATTCATAAATAAAAATTCATCAGTGAAAACTGACATAGATGATAGACTTAGTAGACAAAGACATTACAATTGGTAAAACTATATTCCATATATTAAGGAAGGTAAAGGAAAGATTAAGCATATTAAGTGAAAGCATGAAATATATAAAAGACTCAAATAGAACTTCTAAAGATAAAAATGAAAATGATTGAGATGAATAACAGCATATTAGACACTGAAAAATTAAAGATTAGTGAACTTCAAGAAAGAGCAACAGAAAATTATACAAAATAAACACAAAAAGAAAATAGATTTTAAAAAACCGCCAGAGTATTAGTGAGACAACTTCAAATAACCTATTACATATGCAGTTGGACCCCAAAAGAAAAAAGACAAGAGAAGTCAGAAAAAAAAATTGAAGAAATTATAACCAAAATTTTTCAAAAATTTATGAAAATAAGTCCACAGACTCAAAAATCTTAGTGAACCTCAAGCACAAGAAACACGAATCTAAGACACTTCATAAAATTTCATCAAAGCATAAAGTGTGAAGGTATAAATTTAACAAAATATATATAAAATTCATATATGGAAAACTAGAAAACATTATTGAGAGAAATTAAACACCTAAAGGATGGACTGAAAGGTACAATATCACTGTCAACTTTCCCCAAAATGATAGATTCAATATAATTCCAATAAAGATACCAGGAGGCTCTATTTTGTAGAAATTAATAAGTAATTTTAAATTTTATGTGAAGGTTCAAAGGATCTAAAATAGCCAAAACCATTACTTAAAAAGAAGTTGGAAGACTTAAATAACTTGGCTTGAAGATTTATTATAAGTATAAAAATCAAAATAATATGATATTAGCATTAAAATAGACAAATACACAAATGAAATAGACCAGAAGTAGACCCAAAGGATGGCCAAGAAGCACATAAGATATTCAATCATTAGTTATCAGAAAAGTACAAATTAAAACCACAGGTAGGTACTACTACACACTTAATAGAGTTGTTAAAAATTAAATATAGTAACAATACCAATTGTGGTAAGAGTATGGAGCATCTAGAAATCTCATATATTACTGATTAAAGAGTAAAATGATATAACCACTCAGGAAAGAAGTAGGTAATTTCTCTTAAACATACACTAGACACTTGACAGTGAAAACTATATATATATATATACAAGTGAAAAAAATATACATACATATATAAATATATATATACATTTTGTATATATATATATATTTACACACAAAAGCTTGTACACAAATATTCATAGCACTTCATTCATAATAGTCTCAAACTAGAAATAACTCAAATTTCCACCAGCAGGTGAGTGGAAAAACAAATGATGGTATATTCATACAGTGAAATTTTACTTTAGAAATAGACAGGAACAAGTTACTGCAGCAACACTGATGACACAGGATACAAAAAAAGTAGGTACTGGGACTTTCCTGGTGGTCCAGAGGCTAAGACTCCAGGCTTCCAAGGCAGGGGACTGGGGTTCGATCCCTGGTCAAGGAACTGGATCCCACAAACTACAACTAAAGATCACCCACATCATGGCAAATGAAATTAAAGATCCCTTATGCCACAACTAAGACTCAGCATAGCTAAATAAATAAAGAAGTTTTAAATTAAAAAAAAAAAAATTTAAGCAGATACTGTGTGACTGCATTGAATGAAAGTCTAAAATAGGCAAAACTAACCTATGATAATAGAAACCAGACCAGTGGTCGCTTAGAACAGGGAGTGCAGGGGAATAACTGGGGAGGGACACAAGGGAATCTTAATAGGATGGAAATATTCGATATGCTGACTGGGGTAGAGGTCCCATGAGTGTTTACATTTGTCAAAATTTCACCAGAACTCTCTGTTGTTTGCTGACGTGGTAGCATCTGATGGTGGCATATATCTGGGAACTGTACGTGCTAAATGAGTGCATTGGTCATATGTAAATTACACCTCAATAGGTAGTTTCTTTTTAAAAGGAAATAGAAAAACAAAATCTAACTAAATTCATCTCTCTCCTGATCCTCTGCTTACATTTCTGAATAGTCCTACTGAATCTTCTTTGTGAACTCTTCATTTGGTTTGCCTTTGAAATGCAGATTACCTCATGGCTCCATCCTCCATTCCATGCCCTTGTCTCTTACATAACCCTAGTTAGTTCCCTCACTGCTAATGGTATGCTGCTGCTGCTGCTGCTGCTAAGTCGCTTCAGTTGTGTCCAACTCTGTGCGACCCCATAGACGGCCTCCTACCAGGCTCCTCTGTCCCTGGGATTCTCCAGGCAAGAACACTGGAGTGGGTTGTCATTTCCTTTTCCAATGCCTGAAAGTGAAAAGTGAAAAGTGAAAGTGAAGTTGCTCAGTCGTGTCCGCTAATGGTATAACTACCACTTATTTTATGATCATTCTCAAGTCTATATTTCTTGCACAGACTTCTCCCCAGGACCCCAGACAGGTATATCCAAATACTTAATAAAAAAACCTGTATCTTAAGCTCAACATGTCCAAAACTAAGATTGCTACACATAACCTCAAGACTGCCTTTTCAACTATATTCTTTTTTAATTTATTTTATTGACATATAGTTGATTTTACAATGTTGTGTTCTGCTGCATGCTAATTTTTTTCAGTTGTGTCCAACTCTTTGCGAACCTACGGACTATAGCCCACAAGGCTCCTCTATCAATGGGATTCTCCAGGCAAGAATACTGGAGTGGGTTGCCATGCCCTCCTCCAGGGGAATCTTCTCGACCCAGGGATTGAACCCACGTCTCTTATGTCTCCTGCATTGGGAGGTGGGTTCTTGACCACTAGCGCCACCTGGGCAGTTCTACTATATTCTTCAAATAAGGTGATACACTGCTGGACACACAGTAAGCACTGAATATGCTGAATGAATGAAAGATGGAATTACTAACAGTCAAAAACTCCTCCAGATCTCTCTCTTCTATATTAATTAAGCACACAACCAAGATGTTTTGCCTAATCCTGCCTTTCCCTCCCACTGGGAAGCTAGAAAGATATAACCTTCTTCTTGGCTGACTGTGAGACACTAAGCAAATTCTCATGCTCTCGGGGCCTCGTAGGCATTAAATATTAAAGGTATGCATTTGGAATCAGATAGAGGCAGATTCAAATCCCTGCCTACTGCTGATATATCTTTAGCATGTTCTTTGTATTCTTTGAATTTCACTTTCCTTATCCATGAAGGAGAAAGACTAATATCTATTTTGAGGTTGCTCCGAGTATTAAATGAAATGGAAGGTACCACTGCCTGGAACATAGAAAGTGTCACTAAATGTTAGCGCCTTCTCTTCCCACTCCCCACTACCACCTCCACTCGCACCCTAGAGGGAGAGGGAGGGAGACTGGAGGTGGCACACATTTCTGAATGGCACCTCCTTAGACTGACAGGCTGTATTTCAAGATAAGGAAAGATGTTCTCCCCTCCCCGCTTCCTCGAGCACCACAGTCACCAAGAGGACTGTGTGCCATTGGTACTCCAGGCAAATGCTCTCATCTGCAGAGGTGCTGTTATCTGATGATGCATCTGTCAGGGAAACTAGAAAAAGGAACACTGTGTTTAGAAAATATATTTTCCCCTCCCCAGGTAAGCAGAAGAAATAATGGAATTCAAATTGGAAAGACCATGAGATAAAACTCCTGCCCACCAGGTGTTTATCCCAGTTCATAAAAACAGCTACATCAAGGTAATAAAAAAAAATAAAAACACCTCCCTGTAGGGGAAGCAAATGGAACCACATGCTTCTGAAACAGTTTGAGAGAAAACGGCAAACTCAGGGAGCAAACAGCAAATGCATGTCAAGCAGGGTCAGCGCAGAGTGCCTCGCTCATAGACAAGGCTCTGGGAAAGGCTGCTGCTGCTGCTGCGGCTACTAAGTCGCTTCAGTGGTGTCCGACACTGTGCAACCCCACAGACGGCAGCCCACCAGGCTCCCCCGTCTCTGGGATTCTCCAGGCAAGAACACTGGAGTGGGTTGCCATTTCCTTCAATGCATGAAAGTGAAAAGTGAAAGTGAAGTCACTCAGTCGTGTCTGACTCAGTGATCCCATGGACTGCAGCCCACCAGGCTCCTCCATCCATGGGATTTTCCAGGCAAGAGTACTGGAGTGGGGTGCCATTGCCTTCTCCTGGACCCCCTCAAATCACACCAGCCATCAGGAGAGCACATGGACCTTCTGTCAAGTCCACAGGCCTCAGTGGGATATTGGGAGGTTCTCTTTCACTCCTGCACCCCCACCCTATGAATTTCACTTCATTTCCGTTTCTTTAATGCTGCTCTACAAACTCTGTCCCCTAGGACACTGTCCCCCTCCTTCCTTTCCCTGTTGTCCCTGAAGATAAACACACAGGCTTTTATGGTGGGAAGAGTTTGCTGATCACTAGAAGACAATGGACAGAGAGAAACAAAACCAACAAAAATGAAGACATTGTTTACTTACCTAATGAGCTCTTGTATGCAAGGTGACTAAACGTCCCTATTTGCATAGGACAGTCCTGTTTACACTTGTCCTAATGTTATGATTAATAGTATCTTTTTTACTCTCAAAATTATCCATGTGTGGTCATATAGTAGAATAAGCTATTCTATTGATATGGTATTTACTCACTTTTTATCAAGCATATAAACATTAACTTATTTAACCCTGAAAGCAATTCTATGAGCTAAGAAACATTTTTAAAATAATGAAGCCAAGACATAGTGAGGTTGAGTAACTTGCCCAAGGTCGCACAGAGAGTCAGTGTCTGAGCCAGGATTTGAACCGAGGCAGTCTGGCT
>NW_011495072.1:8193881-8196492 GCF_000754665.1 Bison bison bison | reverse complement strand
GGATTTGAACCGAGGCAGTCTGGCTTCAATGTCCTTTTTCTGTTGTTGTTCTAGAGATGTTTGGCTTCTTTTACTTGTTTTTTAAAACAAAACTTTTTATTCTGTATTGTGGTATAGCCGATTAACAATGTTGTGGTAAATCCAGTGAACAGACTCAGCTACACATACAAATGCATCCTTTCTCCCCCAAACCCCTCCCAGCCGGGCTGGCATCAATGTCCTTGTTCTTAACCACAATAGTAGGCAAGCTGTGACAAAGCTTTAAGAAATCACTTGCTCTTTCATTTGATAAATATTATTCATGCCCACTATGTGCAGACACTGTGTGACGAACTACAAATATCCCATGAACCAGGAAGAGTCCCTGCTTTCAAGGAACTTTCAGTAATGGGAGACACAGATACAAGTAAAAGGATGGGAGTACAGAGTGTATTGTGTATTGAGAACAAATAGAGTGGGGTAGGGGGCGTGGTACATGGCATCTAAATCTGGCCTTAAAAGATCACAGAAAGCTTCCTGGAGGAAGTGACATCTGAGAAGAGTCCTAAAGAAAGAGTAGTTAGCCGGACTGGAAGAAGCAAGAAAAGGCAGTGCAGGCAGAATAGCACAGCAAAAGGTCCTGCGGCCAAAGAGATCGTGATGAAGTAAGGGAATTCAAGTAGTTCAACAGAGGTCTAATGCTGCCTGGTGCCAGGGCAGCAGCAAAAGTTGGAGCTGAAAATGCAAGTAAGCAGAGGCTGGACCAAGAAGGGATGTCATGCTCACATTTGCACTTTATCGTGAAGGTAATGGGAAACTCGTGACTTTTTAGGAACTCAAGCAGCGGTGGGTTACTCACTCAGCCATGTCCAACTCTTACCACCCCATAGACTGTAGCCCACCAGGTTCCTCTGTCCATGGGATTTCCCAGGCGAGAATACTAGAGGAACTTAAGCAGAGAAGTGACCTGTTCAAATTTTCACTTTAGAAAAAAATCACTATGGTTGCCAGGTAGAAACGAATTGAAGGGGGAAGAGCCAGAGCAGACACAGGAAACCCAGACAGAAGGCTGTTTCCAGGATCCATAGCAGAGGTGAAGGCATCTTGAACTAAGGTAGTGATAGGAAATGTGGAGAGACAGGGTGGATTAGGGAAGCAGAACAGACAACACTTCATGGTTAGGAGGATGAGGTGACTGGGAGGAAGGGAGGGTGAATGCCATGGAGATCACCTATCCTATCTGAGTCTGGAGCTTGAGTCATGCATTTATTTGAGGCTCATCCAAGTAGGATGGTAACTGAACCATCAGATTAGATGGCTCACCCAGGGCAGTGTATAAAGTGGGAAGAGAAAGAAATGGCCATAAGAAGAATGGGAAGGAGAGGCAGGAAACCAATGAAGAAAGGATGATGTCATCATAGACACCAAGGGAAGGAGAACAGTGTCTGCAGGGAGCACAGTTAGGGCCCAGACACAACCATATGGTTTGTCAACAAGATGGTCATTGGAAACCCTAGGGGAACAGCTGCACAGTGAGGCAGGAGTGAGACTATAATGATTGACGGCAGGACGGAAGGTGAGGATGGGTCTCAAAAAGCCTGGCATCAAAGGAAAGCAGAGAGTGGGGGAGGTGGGAGTGGGGTCAGGTCCCGGATCAGACACCCAACTCCCTGCTTTCTTGCTGAGTCCGCTCCCTCCCTAATCCTGCCCACCAGTTCTGCTGATAAATACTAGAGGAGAGGACTTCCCTGGTGGCAAATGATTAAGAACCCCCCTGCCAATGCAGGGGACCCAGGTTCGATCCCTGGCCTGGGAAGATTCCACGTGTGGTGGGGCAGTCAACCCCATGCACTGCAGCTACTGAAGCCCACACGCTCTAGAGCCCACGTTCTGCAACAAGAGAAGCCGCCACAACGAGAAGCTCGCACACCATAACTGGAGAGTATCCCCCACTCCATTCCTAATGGCATTTTCTGCTCAGCTGGCAGCGATCAGGGCAGAACTAGCATTCATCTCCATTAGCATCCATGTAGGAGACCATCTGTCTCAAGTGGATTATTAATATTCCTGAGACCACCCAAATGGGTCAATGAGTCCCTTTTGGATATTTCCTCAACATCAAGATCATTTATTTGATTAACTCCCAGGCCCAGGCACTGTTTCCAGGAATTGAGGATCAAAAAGTGAATAAATCATTTTACTCACTGGGTAATCATCCTAAGTGGACTTTTCAAGAGGTTCACCTGAAGTTTCTGGGCTTTCCAGGTACCTCCAAGGGTATGAACCTAGGTTTCCCCTAAGAGGGTTTGCAGTGGATTGAAATAGGTCATCAGTTCAGTTCAGTTCAGTTCAGTCATTCAGTCGTGTCCGACTCTTTGCAACCCCATGAATCGCAGCATGCCAGGCCTCCCTGTCGATCACCAACTCCCGGAGTTCACTCAGACTCACGTCCATCGAGTCAGTGATGCCATCCAGCCATCTCATCCTCTGTCTTCCCCTTCTCCTCCTGCCCCCAATCCCTCCCAGCATCAGAGTCTTTCCAGTGAGTCAACTCTTTGCATGAGGTGGCCAAAGTACTGGAGTTTCAGCTTTAGCATCAGTCCTTCCAAAGAAATCCCAGGGCTGATCTCCT
>NW_011495072.1:8142745-8193781 GCF_000754665.1 Bison bison bison | reverse complement strand
ACCACAGTTCAAAAGCATCAATTCTTCGGCGCTCAGCTTTCTTCACAGTCCAACTCTCACATCCATACATGACCACTGGAAAAACCATAGGCTTGACTAGATGGACCTTTGTTGGCAAAGTAATGTCTCTGCTTTTGAATATGCTATCTAGGTTGGTCATAACTTTCCTTCCAAGGAGTAAGCGTCTTTTAATTTCATGGCTGAAATCACCATCTGCAGTGATTTTGGAACCCAAAACAATAAAGTCTGACACTGTTTCCACTGTTTCCCCATCTATTTCCCATGAAGTGATGGGACCAGATGCCATGATCTTCGTTTTCTGAATGTTGAGTTTTAAGCCAACTTTTTCACTCTCCTCTTTCACCTTCATCAAGAGGCTTTTTAGTTCCTCTTCACTTTCTGCCATAAGGGTAGTGTCATCTGCACATCTGAGGTTATTGATATTTCTCCTGGCAATCTTGATTCCAGCTTGTGCTTCTTCCAGCCCAGCGTTTCTCATGATGTACTCTGCATATAAGTTAAATGTCATAAAAGCCTTTACTTCCCACCAAGGAACTCAGGATTATTACCACAATTGGACACTAGGAGAAATTGATTTATAGAGCACTTTTTATAAACAGTGCACTTTCATTTATTCATTCAATCAATAAACATTCATAGAACACACCTACTGTGTACCAGGTACTGTGTTGAGATATCGGAGATGAGAATCATGAGCAAAATAGACGTGAGCTCTGTCCTCATGGAGCATACAAAAGGCTTGTGAAAAGCCACACTAATCAAAATAACTGCTCAAGTGTATAATTATAAATCATAACACATGCTGGAAGGCAAAACATTAGAACTTACTCACTCTGTTGGGCTAAGGAAACTTTCCTGATAAGGTGGCATTGAGATAAGGTCTGAGGATGTATAGCCTTTAGGTAGAGGGTTGAAAAACAGCCCAAGAACACACAGTAACATTAGCAGAGACTCTGAGGAACAGAAAAGCAGCCACCATTGGAGAAAAAAAAATTAACTCTGACACCTGTTAAAATGGTAGAGGAGACTTCCCTCAGGACTACTAGAAAAGTGTCAAGACTATGGCAATAGGGAAGAGAGATCAGTTTCAACTCCAAAATCAAATGGAGGATAAGGGATTTATAGCCCCAAAGCAGAGTGAGCGACTCAGTGGATGGAAAATCACTAAGAGGAGACATCAAGGATGGGGGATTCTCACTAAACTGACTTAACAGGATTCCTGCTGAAGGCAGGCCAAGGACTAAAGATCAAAGGTGAAGGATGAAGCATTTCATCAGATATGAAGGATATGGACTCACTTAGCAGGATTCTTGCTAAAACTGGGCTGTGCAGGCCCAGCAAGGCCAGAGGGTGAGAGTGAGTGACCAACGTCAAGACCTAAACTAAAGCCTGACTAAAGTTTGATCAAGGAGAGTCTTTGTCCCCAGTTGTCCAGGGCATAGAGAGGAGAGTAGCACTAGACGATTCTGGAGAGAGAAGCAGGAGCCAAGTAATGTGGGTTTTGTGAACAGAGCTATCCTAAGACCACTGAATAGTTTTCATTGAGAGGAAGTTTTGTGACATGATCAGATTTTGTGTTTTCTTAAGATCTGCACAGCATGCTGTGTGGAGAATGAACCGGAAGGAGCAAGAATGAAGGCTAGAAGACCACTTAGAAGGCTGCCACTGCCCTGAAGAAATGAAGTAATGGACAGACCAAGATGGTGATGGAGGTAGGAATAGAAGTTATGAAGTTAAAAGTATTCAGGAGGAAAAATTGACAGGTCTTAAAAAAAATTGACAGGTCTTGGTGATAGATAGGTGGCAAGGAGAAAAATTATCAATAAAACTCCCATTATGTGGCTTATTCTTTACTACAACCCTGTGAAACACAATATTATTTCTCAATTTATAATAAGGGATTTGAAACTCAAAGTAGTTAATGACATGCCCAGGTCACACAGCTAGTACGTCTGGCTCTCAAGTTACTCACTTTCCGCAGTGCTACCCAGGAGTCAAGCAGCTGTTCCTTGTGGAAGGTTCTACTCCCTTTTGTGCCTTTGAAAGCTACACCTAGTTAGTACCTCGAGCACTATACTTCACTCACAATATGCCCTGTTTGCCTAAGCAGTAGGAAAATAAATGAAATATTATCACAGAAGCTGCTGCAGTTTGAATCAGCTGACCTCCAAGGACAGTACAAATAGATTCCTCTGTTAGAGAAAATATCTTCATGGGCTTATCTGACTATGAAAATTGAGGGTCCCCTGGATAGAACTGAGATGAGAAAGGCTTGCAGTAAGTAATTAAATCGCTCTGCATAACAAAGAAGAATTTTACAGCAGGTAGCTTGGCCATCACTGTAACCTTAGCATCTGGCATACCAGAGCCAGTGTACATTTTTGTTGAAACTCCGGGGTTAGGGCCCAGCAATCTGTGATTTATAAGACTCTCAGGTATTTCTGATATACCTTCAAATCTGAGAACCTCAAATCCTTAAAAACCTTTTTAACACTGCCCATGCCATACAAGGCCCCCAATCCTCAGTGAACAGCTGCTGCACACAACAATCTTTTGTTAGTGACGCTTTGGGCAACAAAGCACAGCCATTCCGAACCTTCTGACAATGACCAGCAGCAAGGAAAGTCCAGGCCAAGGTTAGAGAACCAGCTGCAGCCCAAGAGGTCCCAAGGGCAAATGCAAGACAAATGCTCAAATGTGTAATAAACACTATTTGCTTCCCAAATATTCATCCCCATTTTTTTGGTAATAAATGGATGAACGAATGCATTTTCACCTGTGGTTATAGCTTTCCCTGCCACTTAATGCATGGTTCTGTACAGAGCACATCTAGCCAATCAAAGCAGCACATGCCCTGCCCACAATGATTGGATTCAGACTTGAATACATGGTCTAAGCAGAATCAAGAAGACAGAGTGGGACTTTTCTCAGACTTCTGAGGACAAAGGAGATGCTCTTTCCTATTGAATATGACTGGATATGGAATATCCATATGGAATTCCTATGTTTATTGCCAGTTGAGGAAAAAAGCATGTCTGAAAACAGAACCAACTCTACAAAAGTAAAGTTGAAAACTCCCAAGAGAGCAGCCTGGTTCTGGTAACACTTTTGAGGAGCCAGATCAAGCCTCATGTGAAGGCAGTCTAATTCTGGATGTTTTTATCACATGAGCCAATAAAAACTACCTTTGCTAGTTTGGATGGAATGTCTGTCCTTTACATCTGGAGGAGTCCTGATTATGATGTAATACAGAGGGGTGAGTTATTTTATTTGGAAAGTGCAGCGAAAGAAAGAAGGAGAACTTGAGTCAAGACTGTGAGTACCCTGAGGTCTGGAATTGTGTGTTATTTCATGCGGTAATGATAATAGGTACTCAAGGATAGTTTTAAAAATAAAGGGGGGACAAGAGGAAGGCAGGGTGGCAAAAAGAAAAGGAGATGAGAAATGGACAGACTCCTCCCAATGGTGCAGGTACCCTGGGTCTCCTGGTTACTTTTTTCAGGGCAGACTAGACCCTGCTAGGGACCAGCAGACGTCATGAAGCAAGAAATAGGGGCATAGAAGCTTCTAGCACCAGGTTCCTCCAAAGGGCTCCTCTAGGAAATTGCCTAGAAATGATGGTGCAGGTCATTACTTTTCCTACACATATTTCTCCCTTTTCTAAGCAACAAGAACCTATTCAGCCAACTCCGTGGTGCCTCAGCTGAAATAACAGACGAAAGGGAATGTATAATTGGCTTTCATCAGATTGAAACCAGAGAGAAGCCCGGCTGAGCCGAAGCTCTGTTTATAGTGTAGCACAGAAATTATTTACTGCTTAATGTCAGGCCATGTGTGAGGAAGAAGGGGGAACAAGGGGGAAAGGAAAGAAGACCAGCCTTCCAGCCAGCTTCAGTCCCTCTGGCAAGGCTACTCAGTGCAGTGCTTTGTCTGAGGAGCCAGAAGAGACAGAAGGGAGTCTGGCCCCAAACTATTAGGGAAGAAGTCACCTGGGGTAGAGGAGAAACAGGAAGGGAGACAGAAAAGGGAGCATTTGAAAGAGAAGGGGAAAAGTTAACCGTTAATGAAATAAGTCAACTTACCAATAAAAAACAGTAGCCAGCTGATAGCTCCTGCCCCTGCCCCCGTGAGTCTGCATGAACACTTGGAAATAGCAACCAAAACATGAATCTCATCATACGTAACATCAACTCATCATCAGGTATGTGCTTCTCAATTATCATTTAATAATTTCAAACATTAGAATGAAAATGAAAACTTGAGATTCATCCAAAGGGACATACAGTATTCTTCCAGGGACCTATGACTAACCTGTACTTTGGGGGTGAAGGGAGGGGTTTAAACTGACTCAAATCTTTGGGAACTTTGCTGGGTGATTTGGGAACTCCATGATTTTTCTCATCTATTCCAGGAATTTTCTATCTGAGCTAGACTGTACCCCATTTACCTTCCCTTTTTACCCCCCAGTGAGCTGTGTGTACCCCATCCGGGCCCATCAGCTTTAGGGGAACATGTGAATTCCACAGAGGATGAGGGAGACAGGACTCAGGGTCCTCTGGGTACTCTTCCCAAGGCCCCTAACAGCAATACTGTTGTGTGGTTCCCAGGGAACTGCCCTGTTACGTGTCTCTCCAAGCAAACTGTCCTAGAATCCCATGGCCTACGGCCTTGGACTTTTCATTGCCATCCTATGTCAGGAGCCTATCTATGGATTTGGAGATCCGAAAACCCCACATGGCCCTAGTTTCCTGGTCCTGGGGAAGGGCTGCGAGGCAGTGCCAGTAATGGGAAGAACAGTGCATCACACGGTGCTGGGCTCAGTCCACCTCGACCACCCACAGCTCCATGAGGCAACGGTGGAATGGAAACAGCTGAAACTGAAGACCGGAGGACCTACTCTTTGATCTCAGGCAAGCCCCTCAGTGACCCCTTTCTTAAACTACCTAAATCTCAGTGATCTCATCAATAAGTTATTATGATTATTTTTTCTTTTAAGATTTGCTGGGAGGATGAAAAGAAATAAATGTGCCTGGTGTGAAGTAGGCACTAAATAACTGATCGATGTCATTATCATCATATTGTTATGTGATCTTTGGCAAGACACTTAACCTCCCTGAACTTGCTTTCTTTCTCTTTTTTAAGATTAATTTATTTTTTGGCTGTGTCCGGTCTTAGTTGCAGCATTTGGGCTCTTGTTGCGGCACTCAGACTCCGTAGTTGTGGCATGGGCTTAGTTGCCCCATGTCATGTGTGTGGGCTCTTGGTTCCCTGACCAGGGATCAAACCTGTGTCCCCTGTGTTGGAAGGTGGATTCTTAACCACTGGACCACCAAGGAAGTCCCTGAACTTGCTCTCATGAGAAACATGAGAAGTAATAATAATTATCTCCTAAGGATTGGGGTCAGGAGGAGAAGGAGACGACAGAGGATGAGATGGCTGGATGGCATCACCGACTCGATGGACGTGAGTTTGAGTGAACTCCGGCAGTTGGTGATGGACAGGGAGGCCTGGCGTGCTGCGATTCACGGGGTCGCAAGGAGTCGGACACGACTGAGCGACTGAAATGAACTGAACTGAAGATGATCACAAAGGAAATGATCACAAAGGAATAGATGGATTATATATGTAAGGATTACAAGGATGATACATGTAATATATGTAAAGCACCCGGTACCGTGCCTGGTACATAGGAGACCCACAATGTTAGATTTCTTTTTCTTTCCCAACCTCCCTCTGTGAAGTCCAAGGTAAGAGTTTCCTGGCTCTCTCATGGTCAAGCTGGCCCCAACACTTAGCTAAAAACAAGAAGAATCTGTCCCTAAAGGGGGTTCTTCCCAACTGCTGGCCCTTGGAGCCCCCCACCTGCTGTGCTCTCAGCTCACACCCTCAAAAGGAAAAACCGTCGAGTGAGAGGCGCTCCGCGGAGTGCGCTGGGGCAGCCAAGAGGGGAGCCGACAACTGCAGGACTCGTCGCTCAGCACTAGGGGGAGCAATAAGATCGAGAACACAGTGAGGGCCACACCCAGAACCTTCTCAGCTTCCCCTGTGCTGTAGTCGGTCGGGTGATCCGAAGTGGAAGAGAACCTTGAGGACTACTCAGAAAGGCCTTTGTGGGAACAAGTAATGGGAGAAAATGTAGGGAGTCATGGAGACAGCACACCAGCCTTCCCACTTAAGTCTGGTCCCGGCAGAAAGAGCTCTCTCAGGCTTCTATACTGCAACCTCAGGATCCCCTCCTGGAGAAGCCAGGTGGGGGCTCTTAAGAAACCAGCCAGTAGGAAGAGACAAGCCAGGTCACTTTTCCCAGTCACTCCAACTTTCACATCTAGCTCACCCAGCATCTTAGTAAGTCTCAGTGGGTCACAGCTAGAAGGAGTCTTATAGAGCCCCAGATGGTCAAACAACCCCTAGATGTTCGCTGCAGGGCTGGGGCCCAGAGAGGAGAAAGAGCTCGAGCAAGATCTCCAAATAGTTTATCATCCCTCATGCTGCTGCTGCTGCTAAGTCGCTTCAGTCGTGTCCGACTCTGTGCGACCCCATAGACGGCAGCCCACCAGGCTCCCCCGTCCCTGGGATTCTCCAGGCAAGAACACTGGAGTGGGTTGCCATTTCCTTCTCCAATGCATGAAAGTGAAAAGTGAAAGTGAAGTCGCTCAGTTGTGTCCGACTCTTAGCAACCCCATGGACTGCAGCCCACCAGGCTCCTCCATCCATGGGACTTTCCAGGCAAGAGTACTGGAGTGGGGTGCCATTGCCTTCTCCGATCATCCCTCATAGAATTTACCAAATACTTTCATGCCCACTTGAAGGAACTATTATTCCATTTAAGAAATGAGGAAACTGAGGCTCAGGTAAGCGCCGATAGCTCGCCTCTTCCCTACTGTTTTCATTTGCCACCCACTGTTCTCTTCTCTCTTGCCTTTCCCAGAAGATTGCTATTCAGCTCCAAGTATTCCAGAAATCAAATTTTAAAATATTCGTTGCATTCCCTGTCTTCCTAACCCATCTCATATGATGGAGAGATGATAGAGCATAGTAATTATGAGGGTGGACTTAGGAGTCAGATCTGAGTAAATATTCCATGTTCATCTCTTATGAATTCCATGACCATGGACCTCTTTGTGCCTCAATTTCCTTATCTGTAAAATAGGAAAATATTCACATCTCGCTCCTGGAATTCTTTTAAGGCTTAAATGAAATGTACTCTGAAGCAATTTCATAGTGCCTTCCATATAGTAAAGGCTTGAGAAATGCTTCTAGCATATATATAATATATATAATATCATATAATTATAGAACTGAAATGATCTTTAGGAATTAGGTCACTAATTTCATGCTATTACCAGTGAAGCTAAATGCAGTTAAGTGGGGGGTGTTACTTTGTGAAGTAGTTTTGCACACAGGTTTGAATGTTTCCCATCCCCCCACCCCATCCTCAGATTGTGAACTTTCTTTGAAATGAGATATTTGCAGATGTAATGAGCTAAGATGAGGTCATACTAGATTAGGATGAGTTCTAAATCCAGTATGACTGTTATCCTTAGAAGAAGAGAAGACAGATAGAGACATTAAGTGACAGAGGGGGAAATGCCATGTGAAGACAGAAGCAGAGAATAACGCAATTTAGCTACAAGCCAAGGATTGCCAGGAACCCTCATAAGCTAGGAGAGCAGTGTGACCCTCCATAAGCCCAATCCCACCAACACCCCTCACCAAGGAACCAACTTTGTCAAAACCTTAGTTTCAGACTCCTAGCCTCCTGACTGAGAGAGAATACATCTCTGTTATTTTAAATCACCCCGTTTAAGGTCAGTTGTTACAGCAGCCCTAAGAAACTACAGTTTGTGACAGGGAGAACTCCAGCAGAACTCACCAATTTTTCTTTTACATTTCCAGTCTAGCCCTCTTTTACTCTATCATTGCCTCCCCCAAACCAGCAATAAACGTTCATGGTACACCTACCTAGGAAGTTTACTTATTTGGAGAAAAATTAACACACACTATAATCTTTAGTGCTTCTTACTAAATTGTTACCTGACATACAGTAGGCATTTAATAAATACTACTGGCAAGTTGATACAATAATAGATATAAAAATGGTATGTTATGCCACTTTAGGAAATTATTACAAACCCACTTTCTACCTCTTTGTACACCTGTGTGCCAGACTCTAAATTTATTTACACATTTTATACATTTGAAGAATCACTGAACTTCAAATTCACAGGCTCTGGCCATACACTAGCTCCAGGGGCGACGAATTAAAAGGATAATAATCTGAATACCCTCAGGACTCAATCCTACCAGGCAGGGATGATCTCATTCTTGCTGGGTCCTCCCACACTCACTGAGGAAAGTCAGCAGGAGCTCAGAAAATCTGGGGAGCCGCCAGTTGCTATGAAGGAAGTAGGTGCCAGGTCAGCCTGGGAGTAGAATGGGTAGTGGTGGGTTAACAAAGGGAAGGAGAGGAGGAGGGGTGAGCTGATTCACTGGGACAACTCTTGGTGACTCAGAAGCCAGCAGAAAATAGCCTGTTCTGCATCTGCCTCACTGTCGGGCAATGAGGCACTTCCTCATTGCACACCCATAAGGCAGGGCAAAAGGGCGGAGAAGGAAATGGAATTTTTCAAATTCGTGGGCCTAGTCCAGCACTTAAACTCTGTTTTCAACCATTCCAGACAGTTTGTTTCAAGTGAAGTCAGTATTTGTTGAACATCTACTATGTCCCTGGCCCTTCATCTTGCCTTTCAGAACACAGGGAATGATGTCTTTCTTAAGTTCTGTATTTCCTATTTGTTACTTCAGAAGCATCTGAGCTGCTGTTGAGCCCTTCAGTACAGTCCTCTTGTCCTTCAAATATACATACAGAGGACATTCTCAAGCCAGCAGTCAATAGAGGGAGACATGGAGCCCATTTCTGTTTCTAAAGCCAGTTGGAGGTCATCCAGACCCACTCTCTGAACCGGCTCTGCTCCTGAAAGCCAAGTGTATAGGGAGCAGAATATAGCACAGAGTTGGAATCCACATCCTTGTTGGAAGTTCGTTGTTTTCCATTTACTAGTTCTATGGCTTTACTTGATTTCTCTGAATTTCTCTCTTCTCTGTAAAATAGGCACCAATGGTCTATCTTACAGGTTAGGAAAGATTTTACATTTGTGTGCGTGTGTGTGCGTGCCTGCTCAGTTGTGTTCAACTCTTTGCAACCCCATGGACTGTAGCCCACCAGGCTTCTCTGTGCATGAAATTCTCCAGGCAAGAATACTGGAGTGGTTAGCTGTTCCTTTTTCCAGGGGATCTTCCTGACCCAGGGATTAAATTCGTGTCTCCTGTGTGAAGATTAAATATCATTATATGAAAATAACTTGCAGGAATGGCAACCTAGACAGCATATTAAAATCAGAGACATTAGTTTACCAACAAAGGTCCATCTAGTCAAAGCTATGGTCTTATCCAGTAGTCATGTATGGGTGTGAGAGTTGAACTATAAAGACAGCTGAGTACCGAATAATTGATGCTTTTGAACTGTGGTGTTGGAGAAGACAATTGAGAGTCCCTTGGACTGCAAGAAGATCCAACCAGTCCATCCTAAAGGAAATCAGTCCTGAATATTCATTGGAAGGACTGATGCTGAAGCTGAAACTCCAATACTTTGGCTACCTGATGCGAACTACTGACTCATTTGAAAAGACCCTGATGCTGGGAAAGAGTGAAGGCAGGAGGAGAAGGGGATGACAGAAGATGAGATGGTTGGATGTCATCACCAACTCGATGGACATGTGTTTGAGAGGCTTCAGGAGTTGGTGATGGACAGGGATGCCTGGCATGCTGCAGTCCATGGGGTCGCAAAGAGTGGGACACAACTGAATGACTGAACTGAATGGCATTAATAGGGCTTCCCAGGTGGCTCAGTGGTAAAGAATCCACCTGCCAATGCAAGAGACACGGGTTTGATCTTTGGGTCGGGAAGATCCCCTGGAGGAGGAAATGGCAACACAATCCAGCGTTCTTGCCAGGAAAATCCCATGGACAGAGGAGCCTGGTGGCTACAATCCATGCAGTTACAAAAGCGTCAGACCTGTCTGAGCACTTATGCAACAAAATGGCATTAATACTGGTTTCCTTCCTTCGAACTTCCCTATGTTTGCAGACTGACTACATCCCTCCACCTGACTGCAAACTTCATGCGGACAGAGCTGGATCTGTCTTGAGACAGTCTGCCTAGGTGAGTAGGAGGCCCCAGTACTGCTTTGCTTAATAATAATTGTTAATATTAGAAATAATATATTGAAATTAATTCATATTACTTATGCATTATAAATAATTGTAAGCATGTATTATATTTTATTTAAAGCAATGTGATTATTATTCTTTTAACCAGTTGAACTGGAATCTGTGAACGGGGAAAAGAAAGCCAGAAACTTTGACCTCAGGAAGGGATGCACCCTCTCCCTTCTCTGGGTTATTTGGTGCTGGAGGGCTTGCTGTGGGGCTTCCCAGGTGGCTCAGCGGTAAAGAATCCACCTGCAATGCAGGAGATGCGGGTTCGATCTCTGGATCAGGAAGATGCCCTGGAGAAGGAAATGGCAACCCACTCCAGTATTCTTGCCTGGAAAAGGCCATGGACAAAAAAGCCTGGCGGGCCCATTGAGTCACAAAAGAGTCGGACATGACTTAGCGACCAAACAAGGGCTTGCTGCCACCAGCGAGATCTGCATTCCTATGTTCACGAGGGACAGACATTCCTTGCATCCTCTACTGTCCTTTGTCCCAGCAGTGCTGCGGCAGCCTACAGTACAATGGGGCCAGAGACACAAAAATTCTCATTTGGAAAACAGCGTAGAAAACATTGACACACAGAAATTTTATTCATTCGATTTCTACCTGGAAAGCAAGTCGGGTTGGAAAGCTACCCGGCGACTCCACTCCAGGGGTTCCAGGGGCTCCAGAAGTTACTATTCTCTTCCAAATATAATGTGAAAAGAGGGGGTCTCTGCGTTTTTCATCTTTGCTCCCTTGTCTCTAGCACACGCTTTGTCCCCCTCCCCCCCGCCAAAAAAAAAGTGGGGGGTTGGGGGGGGAGAGCAGGCAAGCCACGTTACCAGGTTTTCAACAACAGGTTTTCTAAACACCAGAGCGCACTTCATTTATTAACATTTTAGATGAAACGTTAATGCGCCCCGTCAGTCAGGACACCCGATACCCATTCTTGAGCTTCCCGTACCACGAGGGTACACACGAAGCACTCGCCACCATCTGGTCCAGAAAGCCCATAGGAGGTGGAAAGTTGCAGAATCCGAGCCCGGAGGGGCGCAAGCCCATCCCTGAGCCCGGGCAGGAGGACTGCGCTTCCTCCCGGAAGTGACGAGAGCTCAATCCCAGCTTGGCTCTCCCCAAACAAAAGGGATCTTGGGGCCCCGGGAGGAGCCTAAATGACATTGGAGAAGCCCCTCCTCCAGCCGGCGCGGATTGGTGTCGGGGCTGGAGAGGCGAGGAGGCCATTGGCTCTGCCGAATGCCAGTGCCCCCGCCTGGCTGTTGAGGGGCGGGGCCTCGAGGGGCTGTGGATGGAGAGGGTGGCGGAGGCGGCAGGGAGAGGAACCTTGAACGCCGGGAAAAGGTAGGAGCCGTTGGTGCCGGGGCTTGGCGGCGGCTGGGAGGCCAGGTTCTCGAAAGAAAAACAGGGGTAAAACCACCGGTGTCCTCCCGCCATCGTCCCAACTGCCACTCGCGCCCATCCCATGAGGGGGCGGGGCCGTCTCCTCTACCTCCCGGTATTCCCTGAGGAGGCGGCTCCTCATCCTTCGAGGGTGCTTGCAGCTACTTATTGTCCCCCGTCAATCCTAGCTTCCCAGAAGGGGCTGATTTCCTGATAACCCTCATTTAAAAGGCCCCTCACCTAGCCCCTCAACCTTGGGAGAAGGCGTACAGGTTCCCATTCTTTCGACTGCCGCCCCCACCCCCATTTTGTACCCCTAGGAGGCCAGACATCTCTTCCAACACCTGTCCTTGCTCGCAAGGGAGGGACCAGAGGTAATTTCATCCATAAGATAAAAATCAGTGTTTCAAAAAGAAGAGAGATGGGACGATGCAAAAATCAAAGACCCAACCTAGACAGCCAGCTCCACGGACGAATCGGCTTTCCCCAACTTGGGTTCCTCCCATCCCCCATTCTGTGTTCCTGAGCCTTCCCCCTGAATTCTCTATTCTCCTATTGAGCTGGGGGCGGCGGGGGCGGGGAGGCGGTATCGAGAGTTCCTCTACTTAGGGACTTTTTGAGTCTGGAGGAGGAGAAATAGTAACCTTCCCGACCCCGCTTTGTACCTTTACTCTATTGCTTGAAAGAGAACCCAACCTCTGAGGATTTTTTTTTTTTTAGGCTTGAGTTGCGTTTCATTTTTGCTTTCCATCCTATTTCTTCCTGAAAATTTGATGAAAAATCGCCTTTTTCATCAAATTTTCAGGAAGAAATGAGCGTGTTGTATATCTACAGAGTTGTCGTTGTGGGTTGGAATGCAGTGTATATTGTTGGACTGTCCATAACAGCATGCTTTCAAGTGAAGCAGTACAGATAACTAAATAAAGAGCTTTAGATTAGGAATGAGTGACTTCCAGTCTAGGTGGGCTGGTCTGTTGCTCAGGGAGATTGCAGTTAACCTTGAAGGTGTAGTTCTTTTGAAACAAAAGGCAGGAAGTGTTTGAAGAAAATTCAGGTTCAGTGGTCTAGGTTTATGATTAATCTGGTCAGGTAGCCTTTGGTTACTCTCTAGCCCCTATTTTATGGTGGGTTTTTCCCTCCAGGAGAAACTGATGTGTAATATATATATATATATGTGTGTGTGTGTGTGTGTGTATGTGTGTGTATATATACATGAATGATGTTGATTGGCTTTACGAGACCAGTATCGTCTACCAAAATTCAGGGGATGAAAATTAAAAGCACATTTTAAATTTCAGAGATAAGGATTAATAAAAGCAAGGTAAACTCTAGCTATTCAGACACATGTGACTACCAAAGAGAGTCTCTAAAGGGTGCTCATAAAGACCTTCATTTTAGCAGGTGCAAAATATTGATAATTTTGGCCTAATGTTAATGCCATCGACTCCCCATTACTCATCTGTTGCTAGCACTTTCATACATTAAAATCCGCCATATTTTTTGGTGTTGTTTCTTTTGCTTTCAATCCAAAGTCTGTCTTACTACTGTTTTCTCTAGTCAGATAGTAACGATGGGATTGGAGGAGTTGGAATCATGGGGGGCAATCATAGGGGCTGCCTTTTACTTTCCTGATAGGCGTCTCTGAAGGTAGACGTCATGAAGGTAATTAATTTTGAATAGTTAGGTTGGAAGTTTTCGGAGCCAGTCTCCCTCTGCACAGATCCACTCAGTGATTGTTTCCAGATCTCCGATGAAAAGGCACAGAGAAGAAACTGCGGAGGGTCTCTCCAGCAAACACCAAGCATACTGCGATGGATTGGTAAGGGCCCCCCAGCAAAAGCAGCAGCAGAAAACTAAAAGCAGAACAGGAAATCCCCAAAAGATAATAAACCAACGTAAAGAGACTCAGGAAAACAAAGTTGTGGTGATTGCCAGGGCCTTTATGAGCAGAAAGGAAAAAGCAAATAATGCTCTTTGATTCCTTGGCACAACAAGCAAGATTTGTTTGATACACATTTGAATCGTAGAAATCTTTAACTTTTTCGACACCTGTTTAGTAGTGTTAGATGAAGAAAAGCATCATATGCAGAGATTTTTCTGATGTACGTGTAGTCTATCTCATTATAAAGTCTTCAGGAGGTATTAGTATGTTTTGTTTCACCTTTATACCTTTCACAGTGCCTAGTATATAGTTTGACTTAATGGGTGTTGAACTTCATTTGAAGCTGACACCTTCCGGTAGACTAGAAAGATAATTTACTGATAAGATATGGCATATCTTGTTGGTGTAAACAGTCCATTTCTTTTTGCCTTGATTTATTTTCCCGATCTGATGTCTTTGGTGCTCCAGTATCTTCAATGACTCTAAAATACTGAGTTTTGTATTAGAAGATGTCTGCTGGTTAGATATATAATTTTGAAGTAATGAATGAAATTTGAACCAGACTTATTAATGTAATCAATGCTAGTCTTTTTAGGATTTTATTTTTCTAAAAATCTGACCTGAGAGGAATGAAGTGAATTTAGGAGAACACACTAGGAACTGTTTTTTCTTAAAAAATGGTTTTTGAGAGTTTGGTTTTGACAAATTTCTGATCTACTTTGGGATTTTTTTAAAAAATGAATTTCTAATTGACTTTATACTTTTCTAAACTAGGACTAAGTACAGATCAAGCATACACACTGTACTGGGTCCCTGAATGGAATCATACAGCCTGACTGTGGTGGGCATAATGCACTGTCTACAGTGGATTTGTGTCTTGGCAGAATCAGGTTTTCAGTACTGCCAGTTAATCGCAGAACAAGATTAGAATTCTTGACTTTTCTGAGTGGAGCAGAATGGTGTTTCTTGGGTGTTTTTAGTGAAATGGTGTTTCACTTTTTATGTGAATTAAATAATTTAATATTAAATATTCTTCTACACCTTTAGCATTTAAACACCAGTGAAGAATTCATGTCTGATTTTAGTTATTGGTTGGTTTAATTTTAAATATTTCAACATAGAGCTAAGATGCATAAGTAGGGAAAAACAAAGCTTATACGTGTCATGATCTCAGATACCTGATACAAGGATTTTTAGGCCACTGAATTGGTGTTTAGTGGCGTGATACAAGAAGCAGAGATATTTTTAGAGGAAGTTTGTCCAGTCTGGTGGTTGACCCCAGGAATAGCTCATCAGCCTGTTACCAAAGCCATTTTTTTTCTTATTTCCTGAATGTTTGCTGCTAATAGCTAAAAATTCAATCTTCCTGGAGAATCCCAGGGACAGAGGAGCCTAGTGAGCTGCTGTCTATGGGGTCGCACAGAGTTGGACACAACTGAAGCGACTTAGCAGCAGCAGCAGTTTTAGTTCAAAGCATTTCAGTGAGAAAATAGGTTATTTATGGTGAGGCGATAAAGTGTGCTAATTTACAGCACAGACTTTAAAGGCAAACCTGAGTTCAAATCCCAACTCTGTTGCTCTTTTGTTGTATGACCCAGGAGAAGGGCAGAGTTTTCTATCTTCACCATATCTCAATTTCCTCAGCTGTGACTTAAAAATGATTTATAGAGGCTTTTTTTAAAAAAGGATTACAGGAACATGGCATGTAGGAAGCACTCAATAATTGGTAGGTATTATTGACTATTATTAGCACTGCACGTGAGTTAATTAATATTAACTATTCTTTTACTCCTTTATCATTTAAACATAGGTGAAGAATTAGTATCTTATTTTAGCTATGGGTTGGTTTGGTTTCAAATGTTTGACTACATAGCTACATTTCCAAAGTAGAGGGAAACAGAGCTTGTGTATGTCATGATCTCAGACATCTGACAGAAGAATTTTTAGGACAGTGTGTGTGTCTTACAGTGTGTTTCATAATTTTGTCATGTGCATTATCTTCGTTAAACTTTTTCACCCTGGAAAAAGAAAGGCAAGGGATTCACCCATCTGATGTTTTCTCTCTGAATTGTCAGTTACTCCACTCCAAACTGTCTCAAGCACCTTCACTCTCAGTGTCATATAAATGGTTTCATGAATAGTGTGATCATGGTACAGGGTTGTACTTTCTGTGAGATTTAAGGGATTTTCCATGGTAATTTTGATTAATAGTGATTTTTTGCCTTTTGAAGACAGCTCTTCTACTGCCTCCAATGTAAGGAGCAGTTCATAAGAACAATCAAAATGGATGAGAAGAAACCATGGATGGGGAGTTAAGAGTAGAGGGCAGGGGAGTCGAGGACAGGGGTTGTGGGTTGAGGGAAACAGGACTATAATCAGGCTTTGACATAAAGAATGTAGTAGTATGGCTTCTCCCTGCCAACTATTTCCAAGCTCTGTATTTCAGGTCCAAAGCCAGAGCTTTCATTCTAACTGTGTGCTCTGCTGCTAAATGAATCCTTTCTATCTTTTGGAGACACAAAGAATGTAATCCTTAATTGTTACTGAGTTCAAATAGAAACTCGGAAGGAAAACAAAAAGAGCACAGGATGATGGGGTTTACAGACAAAAAAAGACTTCTGACCCTGAGCCTTGGGAGCATCTGCATGGATCCTTTATGCAAAGCCGCTGGGGAAGGCAAGGCTGAAGTGTGCTTTGGGGAGGAAGGGGTGCAGAGGGAGAAGCAAGCGGGGATGAGTTGTTTCAATGAGAGATAAGAGCTATAAATTACAGTGGGGAGGAGAATGAACTGATGGGTAAGTTACAGAGAAAAGAAGCACTAAGTTTGGGGGTTTTGGGGAAGAAGAGGTTCCCCATTCCTTGGTTTCTGCTAAGTAGGCCTTTCTGTTATAGCACTGGAACTAGAGTGAGAACAAAACCAATCTGGTTCTTAACGGGTTTAATATTTGACCGTACAAACCAGATCTGGTTCAGTCCTGTGTATCAGCTTCTTACTGCCTCTTGTTCCCAAATCGAAGGCACAGAGGAAATTTTCTGAAAAGGCTCCACCCCTAAAAACTTCCTTGCTTCTAAACCTGTAGCCTTCACCACACTCACTGACTCTGAACATGCTCCTCTTGGGGGGGCTGATTACTTCTCATTCAGTGTCTGTCTCACATCACAGTCATCATTTCCCCTGAAAAACCAGTTCCTTTGCTAACATCCCTGTTTCTGTTAAAGGCATCATCATTCTACTCATCCAGCCTTAAAACCTCAGCTGATCTGGGATTATTTCTCCTCTTATCTCCTTAAATAGAACCAATACTAAGTTACTGTACATTCTTTACAAAGTCTCTTACATCCGTCTTTTTTCTTCCATTCTTAACTGCCACCATCCTCGTTCACACATTTTAACCTTACACCTGCACTGTTATCCTCCCAAGTGCTTTTTCTGCTTCCAGTTTCTCTTCAGTCAAATCAGCTCTGTACTTCAAGCTTTTGCCTTCTTAAAACTATACTTTTATTATGAGAGTCACCTTGTTAAAAATATTTAGTGGCTTCTTATTTCCTAAAAGATAAAGTCCAGTTTTGTTGACTGTAGTTCATGGTATTGCATGGTATATTTCTATGCAACCAGCCTGTTTTGAATACCCCTTTGAACCGGAGACTGCTGGGTACTAAGTTTATCAAGTAGAATAAGACAGAGTATTCGTCTGGAAGAGCAGTCTTATGAGACAAAAGACAGCTATGTAAATAGATGAATTGATATAGTAGAATGGGATAACTGCTGCTGGGTTATAAATATAGATACATATCCATTATGTATTTAATATTAAAAATAGCTGTGATGTTTTTAGAAGACCCATTTATCAGTATTACAAGTTAAAATTATGATGATTAAAAGGTATAGAAATGCAGTGGAAGCAAAGTCATGCTTTTCATTTATATCCTAAAGTCACAAAAAAACTAGCCTAGACAGAAGATTGTCCTTTTTCTTTCCCAAGTAGTGTGCAAATACCATTGGCCTAAATAAATGTTGTGTGTGTTCCTAAGCCATTTTCCCCAGGAACTGGCCAGGTAATCACCTTCTTGGAACAGATCCACCTGCCAGGTTAGAAGGAGTAAACTTGTTTTGATTTCTAAATTAGACACATGAATGGTAGAAAATGACTACTCATTGGAAAAAGGAAAATTTGATTATCCTTGCAGATGCAACCAAATATATGCTGTCCAGAGATAACAAGTGAGAGAGCTGACCAGTCACTAACCCTGATAAACCCTTCCGTATCCTGTTAGAGTATGTATCGTCACCCCATTTTATAGAAGAAGGGAAAGCTCAAAGGTTAAATGGATCAAGGAAGTATGAAGTTGTAGAGCCAGAATATAAACCTGGGTCTGTAGGACTCAGAAGTCCAAGCCCTTTCCACTGCAACATCCTCTTAGAAGAGTTACTTAGATACATCCTCTCAGAAGAGTTACCATCCCCAAAGATCCTGGGAGCAAGGTCTCGTGGCCATTTTCAACTGATATCAAATTGTTAAACATTTTTTAAAAAATCAGTGGTCTGGTTTAAAAGACAAAATTTAAAAGGCAAAACAACATCATCAGTTATAATTTTCTATTACAGTCCTATGGGAAATTTTTATACAGTTCAGAAAGAGTCAGGTCATGGGCAGAGCTAACACACAGATATCTGGACCGTATTAGGGTTTGTCCTCCATACCACATGCTCTCTTTTTTCCTGACTTGAAATCTTGATGGAGTCAACAACTTCATCCAACACTAATATTTGAAACATTCTTGTATCCCAGTCTGCCTGTAGCATTGAGGCCCATGAATCATTTTACTGGAAATAAAATCAATCTATATATTGTTCCCTCATTGTAGTATTTTGCAAATCATGGTGGCATTATTTCAAAGAAACGAAAATTTAGGGGGATGATGGACAGCTAGATGATATAGACAGGTATACATATTTCAGTGAAATCATGTTATAATTTCACTGAAATATGTATACCTGTCTATATCATCTCTCTGTCCCCTAAATTTTTACTTCTCTGAAATAATGCTAATAATTTCATTGAAATAAAGCCACTAACAAATATACCTGAAATGGTAAATACTCCTGGCAATTTCCTGATACTATCAATAGAAGACATATTTTTAATTTTAATGAAAAAAATTATTAATGTAAAAACTTATTTATTTTCATTAACGTATGTTCCAGTAGCTTAACTAATGTAGCTCTTCTGGTTTGGTCTTGTCCCAGGTGAAAATATCTGAAAAGGTATAAACAAGATTTCCAGGTAGACAGATCTGTTTTTAATAGCATTGTGCCAGACATCCCCATTTTGGGGGAGATGTGCTTAAATGTTTGTTTATGGGCATGAGGCCACTTCCTCCTTTTCTTCTGTATATATATAAATGTTGTTGGCAACATGTAGGAGAGACATTGGTGGAAACAGATGTAGACACCTAGTGAGAGAGACAGACTCTCACACATACACACACTCAGAGATAGGCTGGAGATACCTGAGTCTTAAAGCAGAGCTAACCAAAACAAAAATCCGTCATGGTGTCCCAGAAAGTCGATTAGACTATATCTTAACAGTTTTACTATTTAACTGTAATCTTCAGTAATTCACTTCACAACTCTGGTCTCAATTTTCATCTGTAAAATGAGAGTCCTAAATTAGGTTATTTCTGAGGTCCCTTCCAGCTCTGTGACTCACATTGTAGCTGGTAAAATGAGAAAATCAGATGTAAGCAGTTGGTACCAAGTAGCAGTAGTTACTAAGGCAGCCTCTGGAGTTAAACTACTTGGGTTCAAATTCTGTTTGTGTCACATACTACATGTAAGACTTTGAGCAAGTTATTTAGTCTTTGTACCTCAGTTTTCCCATCTTTAAAATGGAGGTGATGGTTATGATGAACTGGCTGGTTCATGGTTATAACACCTATCACCTAAGGTTGTAAGGATTGAATTAATACATATCAAGTACTTAGAACACTGCCTGGAACACATTAATGTTTAGCTCAGTGTGTGTGTGTGTGTGTGTTTTGTTTTTTTTTTATTATTATTACTCTGGCTTGAATTCTAAAGAATTCTGAGGAAAAAATAAATAAAACTCTGAGGAAGTGGTGATTAATATTGGTAAGCTTAATTATATTATTATTAATTTCTGCCCTAAGTATAAATCTAAAAAATCTGGCAACCTAGAATCAGCTTTGAGTAGAATTCTGAAAGCATTTTAAGTATTAACCTTAACAAGTATTAGCATTATTACAGAGCTGGTTTCTTGAGGCCTACTTCAAAGTACACATTGAGAGTATTGGATAAACAAGCATCTCAATCCCTTAGCACTGTTGTATATTATATTTATATTTCAGGATCCTGAAATTTATACTCTCTGAAACTGTTACAGAACCATTCCATTTGACATAATCCTATCATCAGACTGATAAGACAAAGCAAGGCATTCTCTGTTCAGGCACTCTCACAGTAAGGGGAAGATTTTGATCTAGTTGCAGTAGTAACATTTAAAAATATCAGTAGTAAATGATTACAGTGTTGTGTTAGTTTGCTAGAGCTGCCGTAACAAGTCCCACAGACTGGGTTGCTTAACAATAGAAATTCATTTTCTCACAATCCTGGAGGCTGGAAATCAGAAATCAATGTGTCCACAGCATTGGTTCCTTCTGAGGCCTCTGTCTTTGGCTTACTAAACGGGAGGCATCTTCTCCCTGTCTTCACATGGTCTCTTCCTGCCCTGTGTTTTTATCCCAGTCTCTCTTCTTACAAGGGCACCAGGCATATTAGATAAGGGCCTACCCTAATGTCCTTGTATATTTTTTGGCTGCACCACGTAACATGTGGGATCTTCGTTTCCTGACCAGAGATTGAACTGCTGCCCTCTGCAGTGGAAGCACAGAGTCTTAACCACTGGACCACCAGGGAAGTCCCATGACCTCATTTTTAACTTAATCACTCTTTAAAGACTCTGTTTTCAAATATATCACATTCTGAGGTATTAGGGATTAAGACTTCAACATATAAATTTGGGTTAGAGGACACGATTAACCTATAACACATAAGTACAAAGAATACAAATAGTTCAGTAATATCTTTTACCTTCAACTGAAAGAAGATTGACTTGACATTTATAGTAAAGCTTTTATTGCATAGTGTTGTAGAATTTAGTAAGATTTGTTTTTCTACCTTGATTTTAGAATCTTTGTAAATAATAGCAAAAACAACTCTCTTTAGTAAACGTACAAAAGATCCATTTACTGTTTACTTTGGGTAAGGCCTCTTCCCTTTACCCAACCTCCACTCATTTTGGTTCTGGCTGTGCCTTTCCTGATAATATTTTGACATATTTTTCTTTACTAGCCTAATCCTAAAATGCCAAAAGGGCAATTTGGGATGCTGTCACTCTCTCACCCCCAGATGCGTGAATAACCTTTATGAAAAGCCAGAAGTGCCAGAGGGTGGGGAAACTTAAATCTTGAGATAGTCAAGGTAATGTGTCAACACCTTCTACCCTCAGATAGAAGGTTGCTTTGGATACATTTTATTTTTAAACAGCAGTGCACTTTTATCTATTTTAGACTTGGTATTTATAAATGTGACATTTTTTTAAAAATTTCATATATACTGGGTTTTTAAGGAAGTACGTTATCTAGTAGAAAGCTGTCAAAACACCCACTTTGTATGTCAGTGTTGATTTTTTGAATTTTTAGAATTCACTGGCCTTCCAAATTTTGGTTTTGCTTATATGTACTAAAAGGAGTCTTTACATAATTGGAGCAAGTCTGCTTTACATCTTTGCTATTATTCTATTACTTATATTGAAAACTTACTGAATGGCCTGAATATCAGTCAGTTGTAGCCTAAGTGTAAATTTCTTAAATTTGATACGTGAGTATATAATAATGAAATGATTTTTGTCCAGTTTTGCAAGAATGATCTCCTGGGTAAGATAACTGAGTGTGTGTGTATGTGTGTGCCCGCACTAACCAAGTGGATTTGAAAGAAAAGATTTATGTAGGTTTTTTGTTTTTTTTTGAGGTGCTTCTATATCCGGAAATATGTTAAGACTCATCTTAAAAACGTTTTCTATTACATGTCCCATATCACCCACCACTTAGAAATAAAGCCTTCAGTTCCACATAAAGACATACACACACCCAGATACTGGATAGACAAACACCTTACTCGTACTCCACCCTGCCCTGCCTTACTGCTTGCTTAGCTATAGAAGTTGTTTGGGGTGTTTCTTTTTCTGCCACCCAGTCTCTCTGTGGTAAAAAGGCAACAACGCCTGCTATCATCTAGAATGAGTTCCAGAGCGAGAAGGAAAAGGCATGGCCAGAACCAAAATGAGTGGAGGCTGGGTAAAGGGAAAAGGCCTTTACCCAAAGTAAAAAGTAAAACAAACAGTTCAGAGTAAAGTGAGCAGAGCCCAAGCCGCAGCAGCATACCTCCATGACAGAATCAGCACTGGTGTTGAGGGGGTACAGTGGAGGTGGGGGACCAGGGTGCTTGATACCCATAATTCTCTTCTTGTGGCTGTTGGCACATGAAAGTTTATACGGAAGACCTTCATGCGCTCCTGGCTCTTAGCCCTGACTTGGTGAGAAGTAGCATATAAATACATCACATGGTAAGCCGGGCAAATTCAGTTTGAAATCACTTATTAATAGCTTAAAAATAAGCTTCATATTTAGTCTATAAATAGGCTTATTTTTCCAGGGTACTGTAGTATGTATAACTTTATCTTTTTACTGTATATATTTATGTGTATTTTTTTAGAAAAACAATAAAGCTTAATATAGCTACAGCTAGCTATACCACAGTGTATGATAATATATACAGACAACTTGTCCACAAGTGGTTTTTATTTCAAATTTATAGAAATTCCTTAGGCAGAAGTATCTGCATCTAAACTCTAAGGAAAGTTGGGTCTTGGAAAGATTCTACTGGAAGGAATGAGCTGAGTATCTGGTTGAAATGATCTTGTTTTTCTTTGTTACTTAATGGACAGTGACAATGACAAGTAACAACTCATTTAGAAAATAAGTGGAGAATGAGTCTGTAGACTATGATGTGACATGCCAAAAATCTGGCAGTCGTATTTCTGATAATGAATATAGAGTTAGAAACAGCCTTTTTCTGAAAATCTCAGACCAAATTATTTATATATTAGGCAGAAATTGGAGTCAAATGGACTTGGAAGCTTAAAATGCAAGATGGAAATTATGTTCTATCAAATAAAATTTAGGGCCTATCGTTTTTAAAAGTTTGCTATGTCTAATACACTATTAGAAAAGCATAAACCAAAAATTACATATAATTCAACATTTAATATTTGAAAATAAGTGGGAAAAAGTAGAAGCTGGGATGAGTAATAAGCCCTTCAAAGTTGAGGTGGTGACAGATTGATTTGTTTGTTTATTGATTGGCAGATGAAGGGATCAGAATTTTCCTTACTGGAATTTGGCAGTTTGAAAATTTGTAATCACGTTATTTTTAAAATCTGAGTGCATTGTGAATAAGTCATAGTGATTCAAGCAAATAGGTTTTTGTCAGTTCAGGTAGACAAAGTCAGTTTCTTCTAGTGACATTCATAAGATGTCCTTGAAACGGCAGTGGACATCTTAAAAAAGACTTGAAAGGCCTCACCTTCCCTAATTATAATTGCAGAAGGGAAGGCAGATTCCTGGTGTTTTTTCCAGTGTTACTCAGCTTCATCTGAGGTGGCTATTTTCTTCTTTCTTGTATATCAACCTACAGCTGTCAGGCCTCTGCAGCTATGATGACAGTCGACATTCTGAGGATTTACTAATTGTTTATAGAGTGTGGTCACGTAGACAATAAATCTCTTATTATTTTGCAGCGTTGAACATTTTTCCACCATGCTGATGACATTTTAAATATATTTGTCAGTTTTCCCAAATTTTAACTGAAGAATACCTTAAGAATTTGCATTTGAGGACTAAAGTGTGAGCATAAGTTATCAGGTCAGTATCACCCCACCCCATCCCCCTCCTTGTACCACCCCCAGGAATATCACTAGCATGCTAAAACTCAGTGCACTTTTACTATCATGCATTTATGTTTCAGACAAAAAGTTACTGCAGTATGTTGTGCATTCTATTTGAAATTAGATTCAAATGTAAAGGATAGCAAAAAACCTGGGAAATTTTAATATTTACAAAGAATGGTTATGGGAATATGCAAAAACAGATCTCTTGGGTTTGAGTTACACAGCTGGGGCCCTTCTTTCTCTCTTGTGTCATGTTTGTATTACATTCACTTCCTGTAGCTGCTGCTGCAAAGTCGCTTCAGTCGTGTCCGACTCTGTGCGACCCCATAGACGGCAGCCCATCAGGCTCCCCCGTCCCTGGGATTCGCCAAGCAAGAGTACTGGAGTGGGGTGCCATTTCCGTCTCCATCACTTCCTGTAGACACCAAGCTAAATAATTGGTACATATTAGCAAAATGTTCCAGATATTAAAATTTGTGTGCAGAAGTTATTCCAAATGTAGATGTAACATGAATATTGTTTTTTATGCCATTGACAAAGAACAGAATTTTTTCTTGCTTAGACTAGACTGCTTTATATTGGATTGGCCAAAAGTTTAATCAGGTTTTTCCATAACATCTTAGAGAAAATCCTAAATGAACTTTTTGGCCAACCCAATAATTAAAGGGACTAGAGATTGTTTCAGTTTCACTCTTTTTTGAGGATGTATATTTATCACAACAAATCCAAAACTTTGATTTAGGTATAGTCTGTTTCAGTTCCTTTTGTATATTTACCTATAATTCTTACTTCTCTAACAAATAATTCTTGATTTTCCCTCATGGAAGTTTCGAATGGAACCATGAAGGACTTTAAAGATTATCTAGTGTATTTTAGTTCATCTGTGAGGAAACTCAGTGCCAGAGCAGCTAGATAATTTTTTTTTTTCCTGAAAGCCATATAGCTGGTTAGTAGCAGGGCTAAGACTGAAATTCTACATTCTTCACTCATCACACTGCTTCCTTAAACTACAGTTTCAGATTTCTTAATGAGAATATTTAAGGAATAAAAAAATATTGAAGGAAATACATTTTGGCTCCATTCCTAGTTGATTTACTCACCTAGTGCAGTTAATATTTATAGACTCCCGTTACCAAGTGCTCGTTATTCCTCTTAACATCAGGGGAGAGGTGAAGAAAGATATAAAATGATTCCTCTGCTTTATAATATCCTTGAGAGAGATTAAAACATGAAACCATCAGGAAATGGGGGAAGGATTTCATCTAAAAACAAAAGTGACTCAAATGGTAGTTTAAATTCCTCACGACTCTTCACTCCAGCATGCTATCTATCATCCTTCTTTATCTGTGGTTCCCAACTGCAAAAGGGTAGCCAGAGTCACTGATTTCTAAAGTAATTGATCTTGACTGTCCCAGTTTTGGTAATGCCTTTCTCAGAATTCTTTTGGAAAATGAGAGAGGATCAGTTCAGATCAGTTCAGTCGCTCAGTCATGTCTGACTCTTTGCGACCCCATGAATCGCAGCACACCAGACCTCCCTGTCCATCACCAACTCCCGGAGTTCACTCAAACTCACGTCCATCGAGTCAGTGATGCCATCCAGCCATCTCATCCTCTGTCATCCCCTTCTCCTCCTGCCCCCAATCCCTCCCAGCATCAGAGTCTTTTCCAATGAGTCAACTCTTCGCATGAGGTGGCCAAAGTACTAGAGTTTCAGCTTCAGCATCATTCCCTCCAAAGAAATCCCAGGGCTGATCTCCTTCAGAATGGACTGGTTGGATCTCCTTGCAGTTCAAGGGACTCTCAAGAGTCTTCTCCAACACCACAGTTCAAAAGCACCAATTCTCCGGTGCTCAGCTTTCTTCATAGTCCAATTCTCACATCCATACATGACCACTGGAAAAACCATAGCCTTGACTAGACAGACCTTTGTTGGCAAAGTAATGTCTCTGCTTTTCAATATGCTATCTAGGTTGGTCATAACTTTCCTTCCAAGGAGTAAGCGTCTTTTAATTTCATGGCTGCAATCACCATCTGCAGTGATTTTGGAGCCCCAAAAAATAAAGTCTGACACTGTTTCCACTGTTTCCCCGTCTATTTCCCATGAAGTGATGGGACCAGATGCCATGATCTTCATTTTCTGAATGTTGAGCTTTAAGCCAACTTTTTCACTCTCCTCTTTCAGGATAGTAGTTCCTAATAATTAAAGCATTGATCACCTTGTATCAGGAGCTTGGCAAGGTGTTTTGTATTTATTAACTCAATCTTTACAGCAAATCCTATGAGTTAGATATCATTTCACATTAACAGATAGGAAAACTGGGAATCAGAACACTTGTCCAGTCACACAACTAGGAAGATGTCAACCTGGCATCTATCTGACTACAAAGTAATGTGTTTTTTCCAACTTACTATCTTTAAGTGTAGCTTTATTAGGTTTGTGGGTTTGGGGGGTTTTGTTTGTTTGTCTTTTAGTTTTTATTTTTAAAGTAACTGTTGTGAAGTATCTCTCTAATACTTACATGAGAATTACTTACTAGTTGCTAACCCTCACCAGTTAGAAATGTAGCAGTTAGAACTGAAGTTAGATTGAACGTATTTTACCGTGTGGCAAAAGATTCGTACAGCATGTTCTGGAAGGATATCTAACAACACAGTGAAGTATGTATTTTCTACATGCTCTCATTCGCTTAAAGGCAGTAGTTCTAGAAGGAATCAATGACTCTTTTGTGTGCCTCCTAAAATTTAATGTGCTCATAGGAATTGGGAGTTACTAGAGGGTGTGTGAACTAGTCACGTTGTGATTCACTTTGGGAAAAAAAAAAACTACATGAGTGTGGCAATTTAAAAGTAGAGAGTGGGAGAGGGAAAACAGTTTTTGTTCTACTTTATAAGTTATAAAATGTGTCTTACCATACACACTAGTCAGAAGAGCCTTCAAAGATTGTATCATAGTCTAACTTCTATCTATGTGTGGTTTGTGAGAAATTAGTCTTACGGAAAGGGTTAAATTTGTGCCATGCAATTTGCCATTTAACGTATTTTAAAAGATGCAAGACTTCATAGAAATGTGAACTTGTTAAGTCAAATAAATTCAGTTTATAATAGCCTGGCCAATTAAGATGTTTGAACAATATATTTTAAGCACTCATTTAAAAGTACATTTGTACATGGTTGCACTTAAGTCTTATTTTACTATGAAATATAAATATTGTGATAGATGTTCTCTGGGAAAGTAGACAATTTAAAAGAAAAATTTCTCCTGTACTCCCACCAAACATTATCTTTGCTCAAATTGATTTCAACCAATTTCAGAGGGATCCCAGAGTGTTTTATATACAGTTTTAGAGTTTGGTTATCTAAAACTAGAATATCTTTTTATGGTATAACAGTTTTTCAGTGAAATAGTATTCATTATAACAAAATTTTACCTGAACTTCTAGTGAATAAAACTAGTGACTAATTGTTTCAGAGAACTCTGGCAAGTTATAGTCCATGGAGTCACAAAAGAGCTAGACACAACTTAGCAACTGAACTATAACAATTCTTTCTGAGACCTTCTAGGATGTTTGAATATATGCCAGTAGGGAAAAATAATGAAAATCTGATCTTTGTAAATGGTGGTAAAGTCAATAATTAAAATGAATTTTATTTTCGTTTACTGCTCAGTTTATGATTAACATCAGAAAATTCTTATTTTTACATTTAATTACAACCATTTCCTTTTTTAAAATTTATTTTTAATTGGGGGATAATTGCTTTACAATATTGTGTTGGTTTCTGCACACATCAGCATGGATCAGCCATAGGTATACACATGTCTCCTCCCTCTTGAACCTCCCTCCCACCTCCTACCCTATCACACCCCTCAAGGCTGTCGCTGAGCACTGGGTTGAGCTCCCTGCGTCACACAGCAACTCCCCACCAGCTGTCTGCTGTACACACGGCAGTGCCCCACCCTCTTCATCCCCCACCGTGTCCAGAGGTCTCTTCTCTATGTCTGTCTCCATCGCTGCCTTGCGAGTAAGTTCATCAGCACCGTCTTTATAGATTCCATGTATGTGCCTTAATATGTGATACTTGTTTTTCTCTTTCTAACTTAGTTCTCTCTGTATAAATGGGCTCTAGGTTCATCTACCTCATTAGAACTGGCTCAAATGTGTTCCTTTTTATGGCTGAGTAATATTTCATTGTGTGTATGTTCCACAGCTTCTTTACCCACTCATCTGTCAGTAGACATCTAGGCTGCTTCCATGTCCTAGCTATCATAAATAGTGCTGCAACGAACACTGGGTACATGTGTCACTTTCAGTTACGGTTTTCTCAGGGTAGATGCCCAGTAGTGGGATTTCTGAGTCATATGGTAGTTTTATTCCTAGTTAACCATTTCCTTTCTTAAAAGTATTTTCTACTGTAATTCTTGCTCTTATCTCACTTTATTTTTTCTTAAATAGTATCAGATTACCTCTGTCTTCTGGAGATTATCTGATTATTGTCCTTGTTTTAGGCTTTCAGGATGAATCTGGAAAAACTCAGCAAGCCAGAACTCCTAACACTATTCAGTATTCTTGAAGGAGAGCTTGAAGCAAGGGACCTCGTTATAGAAGCTTTAAAGGTATGTTCTTTAAAAAAGAGAGAGAGAGTGGCCATCATATGTTTGAAAGCCATTTCTTTGGTTAACTAGGATATTTCTATAGTCCTAGTTGAAGTTAAGAGGCCTTGGTATATACACATTGATACTTGCTATAGCAGCCACCCATATGATATGATTTTGGGACTCTGATAAAGCCTTTCTGCCTCCAAATAATTCCTTTAGTCTCTACCTGATGTCTGGACTTGAACTTTATTCTTTACCTTAAGTGCCTTTAGCTGTTTCTGAATGCCAGCCCCTCGAGAACTTGATGAAACCTGCTTTCTTAAAAATCTGTATGCACCCATATTCCATAATTCAGGATATAATATCTGATAGATCAAGGACTCCACTAAGACTATGAATAGATTTCCCTAGACCCTAGATTAAAAATTCTTACTTTTGTTTCACTATTTGATATCTATTAAAATACCCAGGAGTGGGGAGATGATTATGAGAAATCTACTTTCTATTCAGTTTTGCTGTGAACCCAAAATTAATCTAAAAAATAAAGTCTAACTTAAAAAAACAATATAAGGGCATAACTTCTTTAAAGTGTCATGAATCTTCTACACCTTGGGAAGGATGTTTTCGTCTGTTCTGAAATCAGATTTGGAGAGGGGAAGAAAAGACCTTAAGGGTATCTGTGAGAGTAATAGGAAGATGATACACCCAAAAGGAGAGAAGTGGCCAAAGAAGATGAGACTTGGGCATGCTGAAAAAAGCATAGGCTCTGCTGAAAACTATTGCTTTTTTCTTTTTTTTTTTTTGTAGCTTTGTAATGTGTGCTGAGTGATTTCCAGTGGTTTAATTTCTCCAGAGTACGTGAGGCAGTTGCCTTCTGATTGGGGGTGGAGTCTGACTTATTTTCCTCTCCCTGCTTACTTCAGTCTTAGTTTACATGGCATCCCTGAAGATCACATATTTATGGCTTTGACACATGCCTAGTCAAATACAAAGTTCATTGCTCGAGCCTGCCTGTTCTGCCACTAAGCATGACTGTGTGACCTTGGCCAAGTCATTCAGTCTGTCTGAAACAAAGCTTCCTTGTCTGTAATAAGAATAAATGATTAATAACTAGTATTTCTGTGTAACACTGTAATTTGCATGGCATTATAAGTACTCCAATGGTGTAGGATTCATTTCTTCTTTTCCCTTTATTTGTATTCTCTCAGTACATATCACGTACCTCATATCCAAGAAGCAGTCAGTGGTTACGAATCATTTGAATGGATGTTTCTAGTGTGCCCTCAACAGGCTAACTTTTCAGTGACTCCCCCGCCAGCATATATTACATATAAACGTTTACTCTGGTCGGTGACTCATTTCTGCCACATCCACAGGTCTTCCCCTTTTGTCACTGTTGGGGATTTCTCATCCTTTCCCTGTACGTCCCTGAAAACTATTTCTCATAACCCCGTCCCAAACTGATTACACCCAGGACACCTTCCCATTTATTATCACATATTTATCTGATCAATGAAGAGAAAAGAAAAAGAAAGATTGAAGAAAGTTTGAGTTCATTCCCTGTCCTTACTCCTAAAGTGTGTTGTTTTTCCTGCTTCCTTCTCTTGTTCTCGTCTGAGACTTCTGGCTCTCTTCTCCATAGGAATTACCAGCTTAGACCTGGAAGGGTTCCACTGCCTAGGCTGAACCAGAAAGTGCTTTGTTCATGTCCTCTTAGAACTCAGAAAGCGTTTTCCGAGAGCAGCATTATTATAAATAGCAATCAGAATTTGGGAACTACAATAGTTTGGCAGCATGTTAAAAAGGCTCACCTGAGGATCTGTGCCTATCTGCACTGGGATTCCAGGAAGAGGTTTCCCATATATATCGCAACTGACTTACACAAAAACTTGCGGGCCTCAGCCCTCCCCTAATTGGGATAGGGGTTAAGGAATGGCTTCCTCTAATAGAAAAATTGGAAGATGCCCTCTTTGCTTTCTAGCTTTAAAAACCTGTGGAGCTTTATGATTGTTTTGCTAATCCTTATATCCTCGGCACCCGCATATAGATTCTGAATGGTTATTCGTTGAACAGAGGAAATGTATGCCATTGTTTTAAAAGATTGCTATATTTCAAAATGAATGTTGTGAATTATTAAATTTTACAGCCTGCCCTATGTAACATACTGCTTCTGGTTTTAATGTTAACAGATGCTAAGGTGCTTACTGCATGTGTTTTCCTAAAAGAAAATTTTTTTTTCTGTGTGAATCCAATTTTAGTTACTGTAGGCAGCTTCTGACAAGTTGAAAGCGCAGCTTGAGAAGCAAGAGCTGTAGTTAAGAGAGCATTTTGAAATAAGATACCATTCAGAATCAGGCACAAGTGTTGTATTTAGTCTGTGCATACAGCCTGTAGGTGGTAAAGTTCTCTTCTAAGATTTAAACTATATGTAGTTTAGGTGAAATGAATAGCTTCACCAGAAGTGATATATCTTTAAACAGTCTATTGTTAGAAAAAGTAGCAGTGGGGAGTCAAAATTGTTTAAGTCCTTTGAGAAAAGCAACTGCCATATCAGATTCTTAAAATGAAATCTTGTTTTATTTGTGGAGTGATTTTTTGGTTGGGCTTTTTTTGTTATTGTTGTTCTTGGTTCTGTAGTATGTCAAGATTTTACTGCATTCTTTCTGTATAGCTCTTGCTTAGCAACAAACACTGTTGCTGTTCTTGAACTAATAGGACAGCTTGCTGATTTTCTTCGATTTAGTATTCTGTCTTAATTCATGCTTAGTTGGTTGAAAAGGTTTTGGTCTTGGTTCTTAAATAGCTATGATTGGTTTTTCCCTTATGTTTTAAGTTTTTTGTTTTGCTTTTTTTTCTCTCTCTCTCTTTACCTTTAAGAGAGATTTTTCCTGGATATAAAATCTATTCTTTAACCTTGCATGTCTGAACAAAACCATATGGTTCACTGTTGGTGTTAAATAAATAGTAAGTCCCATTGGCAAGGGTTAGATGTATATAGGGATGCATTATAAAAGTTCCTGTAGTTTGTAAGTAAATCCTACCTATAAAGTTATAATTGTAAAAGAGCTTCATTCATTTTCCAGAATTCCTGCAGAGTTTCAGATTGCAAATACACCCTTGTAGAGCCTTCATAGTTCTTTTTCTCCCCAAAATATAAAAGCCTCCTCACTCTTCTGTTGCAGCCAAGACATGTTTGGCATAGAACCAGGGAATTCAATAGAAAATAATGTAATATTCAGCTCTTCTGTATTTGAAGTATAGTTGTTAGAGGCCATTTATACCATATTTGATCCTAAATGAACTTTATATAAAATGATTTTCTGTTTTAGAAGGCATTACGTCAGAGAAAAGCCTTCTTAATGAAAGTCTCTCCCTTTGATTTGACCACTTCATTTACATGAATGAGAACACTATGGGAATCCCTTCCACAGTGAAAGCAGATGACATAGCTCATGAACTGTCCAGGAGAGGTAGGATTGGAACCACACAGTTCAGCAGGAGAGGCTCAGTTCATTAATTCTAAGAAAACCTAGGAAAAGCCTCCCAACAGGGTCTGATTACTCTAGAAAAAGAAGAGGGAACATTCATTTTTAAAACTTGGAAGATAGATTTAACTGTCAATAACAGTTAAATAGTTTGAACCTTCCATGTTGTGTGTATTATATCTACGTGTCTCAGATCTGATGCAAAGACACCCTTAACTATGATTAAGTAGAATCTACCCTGATTAGTTTCATTTTATTTTAAAGCATTCTTTAAATTGCTTTTGCAATAATAAATGGTGAAGTATTACAACTTTCACATAGAATAAGCTTAAAGAGTCTTGAATTCCTTTCCACTGATGCCTCAGTCATAAAATAGGTATAACTCTTCTAACATCTAGGATATAACTTTGTTGGTTTTGGCCAAAAGCCATTGCAGAATTCCCAGGCAAGAAAATTTACAGACAAAAATGTTGTAGACAGGACAAGGTTAGAAATATATTTAAGAATTTGAGGCTGTAATATTTAACTATTGGGAGTTTTTTAAACTGCCAGAGTTAAAAATTTAAAAATTGATGTTACATATATGTCTGTGTTAACAATAAATTATTTACTTTTTCCAAAAATATTCTTAAAATAATAATAATTATAAGGATCTTATGGCAGTGCCAAAAATATAGAACAAACAAAAGCTATCATGGAAGGTGCTGTGGCTTAAGAAAATCACAAATACAAGTTCACTGTAAGTTGAGTGTGACATCTGCTTTTGGTCATGGCCTTGTGCTTTTTTTGGAAGCAGATTATTATGAAGGCTGGTCTGAGATGAGGAAGGTAAAATTGAATTTGGCAAAAAACAGACATTGTCCTATACTAGTAAGCTTGTTAAGTGTGTTTGCATTGAAAAAAAAAATCAGATATACACTCACATAATAACAGATCTGTGAATATATTTAAATGTACTCAAAGTTGAAGCATTCTTTGTCACCCATAAGCCTGGACATAACAGTTCTTTGACCAAAAATGATCCCATTTTGGTAAATGATTTTTAGGAAGAGATTTTAGAATTGGAGTAGGTAATTTAAATCTTTGCTGAAAGATTACATGAACATAAGCTTATAACTGAGAGAAGTCCAGTTGCTGCCCATATGAGAACTGGGGTATTAAGAATCAAGCAGAACTTTATTTAGGGAATTGAATTATGAGGTTTTTAGATGTACATTCATAACCTTTACTATGAAATGTGTTTTAGAAGAGAATCAGTTGCCATCTGGGGCCATGGCAACTAGCCCCCCAAAAACACATTTTTATGTGTTTTATATGGTTGGAATTTATATAGCTAATACTTTTTGTTCCTACTCTCTGAATAATGTGCATATATGAAATCCTAGCTTTCAAAAAAGAGGCATAAAGGTGTAATTATTAGGCATTCTACTAAATTATCAACTAGAACCTTCAGCTAAGTGTAGCTGTTAAGAGCATGAGCTTTCATATTAGACAGACATAAGTTTGAGTTCTGCCATTTAACTGTATGATCTTAGACCATTTACTTACTCTGTTAACCTGTATCAGTAAAATGGCACAGTTATCTCAAGAATTAAACGAGACAGTAAATGGTAATCAAGGTGCTCAGTGCCCATTTACTGTTAGTTATTATTATTAGAACGTAAGTTTTAAAGTTCACCTATTTAGGAACAAAGTTACATTCCATAAAGCAAGATACACTGATAGCATGCTGTCCTTCATAAGAAAGATGAACATTTTAAATTAAAATCTTTGTTATCAGAAGGGCTTGTACTGTAGCTTGTTTTTCTTATGGGAATTGATGGTTTTGAGCTGATCCACCCCCACCCTCACAACCTAACACGTGTATTTTGAGACAGTTGGCAAGGGTTAAGGGTGTACTGTGGGGCATGGAACAGATGTTACATTGCATTCCCTTTTCTCTGCCTTTATAATGAAAACAGGAAATACAGAGACAGTTTGGAAACATTTTTCAAATTGATTTTTTTCCATTGATTTCTTTATTTCTCTACTGATTGATTTGACATATTTGTTGTATGTTGGCTTTTTATTTGCTTTATTGAGATAAAATTGACATGCATATATTTAATGTATATAAATTGATGTTTTGATATATGTATCCCCCATGAAACCTTTACTACCATGAAGATAGTGTACATATCCATCATCTCTCAAATTTTCTTCATGCCCCTCTGCAACCTCTTAACCTTCCCAACTCCTCCCCATAACCCCCACCTCAAAACCACCAATCCTCTAGAGGTTAGTTTACATTTTCTGGAATTTTATGTAAGTGGAATAATCATACAGAATGTAATCTTTTATCTGGCCTGGTTCTTTGACTCAGTATAATTATCTTGAGGTCTATGTTGATGTTATATTGTCAGTTCATTCCTTTCATTACCAAGTAGTGTCCATTGTGGGCTTGTGGGCTTCCCCAGTAGCTCATCTGTTAAAGAATCTGCCTGCAATGCAGGAGACCCCAGTTTGATTCCTGGGTCAGGAAGATCCCCTGGGGAAGTGATAAGCTACTCACTCCAGTATTCTTGGGCTTCCCTGGTGGCTCAGACAGTAAAGAATCCACCTGCAGTACAGGAGACCTAGGTTCGATCCCTGAGTTGAGAAGATCGGCTGGAGGAGGGCATGGCAACCCACTCCAGTACTCTTGCCTGGAGAACCCCCGTGGACAGAGGAGCCTGGCAGGCTACAGTCCATGGGGTCACAACTGAGCGACTAAGCACAGCACAGCATAGTGTCCACTGTGTGTGTGTATCAGTTTGTTTTGTTAGTTCATGATAGTTTGTTTCCAGTTTGGGACTATTGCAAATAAAGTTCCTATGAACATTCATACACAAGACTTTGTATGGACATGCAGTGGCACCCCACTCCAGTACTCTTGCCTGGAAAATCCCATGGACTAAGGAGCCTGGTAGGCTTCAGTCCATGGGGTCGCGAAGAGTCGGACACGACTGAACGACTTCGCTTTCGCTTTCGCACTTATATTTCTTTTGGATGAATACCTAGGAATAGAATGGGTATGTTATGTGGTAGATGTATGTTTAACTTTTTAAGAAACGGTCAAATTGTTGTCTAAAGTAGTTTTGCCATTTTCATTCCCACCAGCATGTATAAGAGTTCCATTTGCTCCACATCCTCACCAGTACTTGATTTGGCCAGTCCTTTAAGTTTTAGTCTTTCTAATAGGTATATAATATGCCATTGCAGTTTTAATTTGAATTTCCCTGCTGACTAATGATGTTGAGCATCTTTTCATGCTTATTTGCCATCTATGTTGTTTTTCTTCCATAAAATATTTGTTCAAATCTTTTGCACATTTTTAAATTGAGTTGATTTTTTCATTACTGCATTTTGAACATTCCTTGTATATCTGGACTCAAGTACTTTAATAGATATATACTTTAATAGGTATATTTTCTCCCTATCTGTGGCTTATCATTTCATACTCTTAACTGTATCTTTTGAAGAGCAGAAGTTTTTCATTTTGATGAAGTCCATTTTATCAATGTCTTTTATAGATTTTGCTTTTAGTATCATATAACTAATATTTAGTGTCATATAAGAAATCTTTGCCTAAACTGATGTCAGAAACGTTTTCTCTTGTGTTTCTATAATTTTATAGTTTAAGTTTTACACTTGTATCTATGATACAACTTCATTTTGTTATATGGTAAAATATATGGATCAAATAATAAATTTTTTTGCTTATGGACAGACAATTGTTCTAGCCTCATTTGTTAAAAAGACTGTCCTTCCTTTGTAGAAGGCTTTGGCCTCCTTGTCACAATCCATTTTCCATATATTTTTGAGCTTATTTCTGGATTTTCTGTTCTATTCCATTGCTCCACTTGTCTACCTTGATGCCTGTACCATATTTTCTTGAATACTGTGGCCTTTTATGTAAGTCTTAAAATTAGGTAATGTTAATCCTCCAACTTCTGTTCTCTTTGAACATTGTTCATGGGTCTTAGCATTTCCATATGAATTTTAGAATCAGCTAATTGCTAATCCATGAACATGATTTTTCTCTCCATTTACTCAGCAGTGCTTTATAGTCCTCATTGTATAGGTCTTTAATATCTTTTGTCAGTTTTATCACTATCTGTTTTATGATTATTATAACTAGCATTGTTTTTAATGTTAATTTCTGATTGTTTACTGCTGTTATATAGACATGAAATTGATTTTGTATATTGATCCTTTATCCTGCAACCTTACTAATCTTATGTATTAGTTCTAATAGCTTTTTTATAAATTTCATTGGATTTTCTATAATCATGTTTGCAAATAAAGACAATTTTACTTCTTTTTTTCTAATCTGATTTCCATCTATTTATTGCCTTATTGTATTGGTTAGAACCTCCAGTACAAAGTTAAATAGAAGTAGTGTGGATATCTTTGTTTTGTTTCTGAACTTAGGGAGGAAACACTCAGTTTTTCATCATTAAATATGCTAGCTGTAGGTTTTCGTAGATGTTCTTTATCAAGTTGAGGAAATGTCCTTCTGTTTCTAGTTTGCTGAGACTTAGAATAGATTCTGTCATGTGCTTTCTCTGTATCTGTTTTTTGGTTTTTTGGTTGGTTGGTTTTTAGATTAAAAGCTCCAACATGTATTGTTTCATAGATGTTACTATTAGACCTTCCTCCCATTTATTAAGTCATTTCAGATAACTTCAAGTTCATAAATTTACAATGAGGTTATAGAGCCCAGGCTTCCCTGATTCCTCAGTTGGTCAAGAATACGCCTGCAATGCAGGAGACCCCAGTTCAATTCCTGGGTTGGGAAGGTGTGCTGGAGAAGGAAAAGGCTACCCACTCCAGTATTCTGGCCTGGAGAATTCCATGGATTGTACAGTCCACGGGGTCGCAAGAGACAGACATGACTGGGCGACTTTCACTTTCACTGTAGAGCGCAGCCAGGGTGAGACAGGATGTACTCCAAGTCTGGAGGGGCTGCGCAGTTCCTCAGTGGCGTCCCCTGAGGAGGCCTGGCCTCCACTGTTTGCTCCTGCACATCTGAATGTGGCCTTTCTCCGGCTGTGGCCGTTTCATCTCCTGATTCTAGTGCTCTGCCACTTTGCTGTCTAGAAGACTGATCCAAGCTTCCTGGCCCCATCTCTTCTTAGGCCTCAAATACATACTGTGAGGTTCAGGAGAGCTTGCCAGTTTGAAGGCTAAGAACATTGGCTTGAAGGAGGAACTGCCATGCCAGCATATACTGTCCTTAATCATACTGCAGAAACTGCTTTCATTCTGGGGATGGTGAGTCCTAAAAGATGATGGCCAAGAAGCAGATGTTCTAAGGGAATTACTCTGAAAGTTTATTCCAAGAGAGAGCCATGTGGCCACCTGCTTTTTATCATATTTCTAATAGCTGCTCCATTTCCTCAAGCGCTGTTGTAAAATCATTTATTTGACTCTTATATAAGGTCTGTTGTTCTTTGAACTGGGCGTCTTCTTTCATCTTCAGCCTTACCTTTAAGACCTGCAACTCCTCCCATCTATTTTTTGGCTGTTTCGTTAAAAAGCTTCAGCTTATCTTGCAAAGTTTCTAACAGCAGTGTAGAGTCCATGTGATCTGTAGTGGCGAGTCTAGGTATGTATGATACCAGGGTCTCACTGCCTGGCTTGAGGCCCTTGCCCTCTAAAACTGCTCGACAGTTGTTCTAAAACTTCTCCATTAGCTCCACCTTCTGGGTCAGGTCCTTCAGTTCTCCCTGAGTTTGAGTCAACTTCTGGTGCAACTGCTTGTTGATGGCCTTTAAGAGCTGGTTCTTATTCTCGAGCTCTTCCTCTGATTTCAGTTTACTAAGTGATCTGTGGCTCTTGCTGATGTTACTCCTGGTGGCAGTGTCTGTAGCTTTCACCTGCCCATTCTCGCGTCTTGGTCTGATGATTTTTCTAACATCATTCTCCGAACCTCTTGAACAAGGTCTGGAAGCATCAACTTCTTTGGACTTAACAGGCAATAGGCTCTTAGAAGTGTCTTGAGTTTGTGCGTATGTGGGTAGGCCACTACTTAACACAGAGGAGGGCTGCAAGGTGTATGCCATCTTAACCATGCTGGCATTGTAACAGGGTGGCATGGCTGGGGCCCAGGTACCTGCTGCTTCCACCCACAGGCCTCATCCGAGAACTACTTCCCTGGTGGCTCAGACGGTAAAGCATCTGCCTACAGTGCGGGAGACCTGGGTCTGATCTCTGGGTCAGGAAGATCCTCTGGACAAGGAAATGGCAACCCACTCCAGTATTCTTGCCTGGAAAATCCCATGGACGGAGGAGCATAGTAGGCTGCAGTCCATGGGGTCGCAAAGAGTCAGACATGACTGAGCGACTTCATTTCACATTTTTTTTTTCATGTCCTTGCTGTTTCTGAAATATTGTCTGAAAAAGAATTTCATCCCCTTTCTTACTGACTTTCTCTTAACAAGTAGATTGATGTGGAGTAGCTTTTTTAGCTTTGTCTTATGGCTTTTCTGGGCTTTGCTGATAACTCAGTTGGTCAAGAATCCACCTGCAATGCAGGAGACCCTGGTTCAATTCCTAGGTCAGGAAGATCCGCTGGAGAAGGGATAGGCTACCCACTCTAGTATTCTTGGGCTTCCCTTGTGGCTCAGCTGGTAAAGAATCCACCTACAATGTGGGAAACCTGGGTTCAATCCCTGGGTTGAGAAGATCCCTTGGAGAAGGGAAAGGCTACCCACTCCAGTATTCTGGCCTGGAGAATTCCATGGGGTTACAAAGAGTCAGACATGACTGAGCAACTTTCACATGGCATCTTAGAAACTAGAATTCTCTAACTTCAAATTTTGTGCAGTAGAGTTTAGTAATCAAATTATTTTCTCCAATGGCAAAAGTTAATTTTAATTTAAAAATCAAATCATAAACATTTGCAAAAGAAAACCAAACCAAAAAAAAAAAAGCCCTCTGCTACTTTAATGAACTGCTGTCCTTTAAAGCAACTTTTATCCTTTGACTTTAATAATTTTAATAGTTTATTGGTTTCTACGATATTTTTATCAAACAGGAAAAAACAATATATACATTTTTTTACCTTCTGACAGAATATTATTACCTCTTTCCTAGGAGTAACAAAAGCAGTTTATCTATTTGAAAGAAATTTAATGATTATCTTTTTACGTTAAATCATTTAAATTGCATTTTAGTATGTCATATCACAGGAAATAGACATCAAAATGATACAAATGAACTTATTTACAAAATAGAAATAGACTCATAGACATAGAAAACAAATTTATGCTTATCAAAGGGGAAGGAGGGAATGATAAATTGGGAATTGGGGATTATCAGATATACAATATTGTGTATGAAATAGATAAAGAATAAACAAGGACCTAGTGTATAGCACTGGGAACTGTGTTCAGTATCTCATAATAACCTATCATGGAAAAGAATCTGAAAAAGCATATATATATATATGTATATTTATCATTGTCTGATATCAACTATTTGCTATTTTCTAAGAAAGAAGTAAAAAAAGATATAGCTGTTTAATCACATGTCATCATTTATATTACATATTGTGGCATTTCGGATGTGTAAGCATAACGGTACCAGAAAAACAAGCACATTTACCATTTAACTGACATCTTCCAGTGGGCTGTTTTTCTTACATCTTTGAGGAAAGAAAGGCGGAATTCAGTTTGTAAAATGCTACCTATTTAGAGAAGACACAGTTGTCTAGTAGTTGGGGAAAGCTTCAGAGAAGATTACAGCAGTGGGGAATTTCACTGCATTTTTCAGCCTGAAACTAAAACAAATAAAAAAGGGAAACAGCTTATTCCTGTTGTTTTTACTTCCTCTTATTGTGTCTTCCTTGCATGCGTTAGCCTTGTGATTTGTGATTAATCAGAGGTTATTTCTAGTTGTCCCCATAAGGAGAAGAGAAAGAAAGATGAAGAGGTTGCTTCTAAAGTAAAAGCCTGCGGTCCATCATTTAGTATTTCAGTTCAGCCAGTTTAGGAATAATTTGAAAGATAGACGGAAACTATCTTGTGTATTTGCTGAAAATCCTTATGGAAAAGAAGTATGTATAGACTCAAGCTGAGAATTTTATTATATGGGAAATTATTTCCTTAGAAAAGCACAGCAATAAATCTATTCCACGAAACCATTCTTGTGTGTGCACAAGGATGCTCATTGCAGTATTATTTAATACGGTATTTGAAAAATATAAACAGCCTAAAATATCCATCAGTAAAAATATAGGTAAAAATATGGGTGCATAACTGATACATCCTTATTATGGAATATTATATAATCACATGTTTTTTGATGAGAAAGCAAAAGCTATGTATTTACTGTCTTCAAAAGCTCTTTAAGACACACTAAGTGAAAACAAGTTGCAGAACAGTTTCATAGAAAATAATATCTGTGTAATTACACATACACCCCCTACACACACACACACACACACACATGTACATGCTTGAAAAATGTCTGGAAGGATGTCTATCATACTAAGATATGAAGGCTATGAAGATATATCTATCATACTAAGATATGAAGATATGAAGGCTAAGAACCTTCAGAAAAGAAAGAGAAATTGGGTATGTTTAGGAAGGACTTCAGCTTTATCTATGGAGTTAAAATTTTATGAGAAAATAGTCATTTGCTAATGGTGAAATTAAAATAAAAGTTGTATTTCTAAGAAATACAGTATGAGCAGTGGGATGGCAAGGAGTTAAGAACAACATTTACTTTTTAAACTTCAGGTAATTTACACTTCTCACAGAAATCTGTATAAATATAGTTAAGAGAGTAGAGAAGTATAGCATGCCTGGGGCAAGCATGAGCTTACTACCTCTATATCCCTGATTTTCTCCCCAAAAAGCAGACTAAATTTCTGACTGATTTTCAAATTCTGCCTTTGTGTAGGATACCTAAAAGTTATTCTTCCAGAGCAGTTTCTTTCAGAGGTCATGGATTCAAATTATGTAAAGCTAACAACATATGTGTGTGAAGCCAAGAAATGTTAATATAATAGCAAAAGACCTACTACCTTTCAAAGTATTTTTCCTGTCTTCAGTTCCATTATATGTAGTTCATAATATTTCATCATTTAATAACAACAAAAAGTATATTCTGCCTCAAAAAGTCAACTTCACCCAGTGAGTGCTAAGATATGCATAAGTTAAAAAAAAAAGTTTTAATCTAATTCAATACCTAATGTGTTGTCTGTTCAACGAAAGACTGAATTCATTGGTAGACATGAGTATGAGATTATTTAATTCAGAAATCTCTTGTTGATTTGAAACTTCATAAACAGAACTTCTCATATAAGTGTACCTAATACATTTTTGTACAGTTGAAGCATACTTTTTTTCTGTTTTTCTTTGCACTTTATCTTGCTGCACTGCATGCCGCATATCTATTGATAGACCCTAGAAAGTTCTTCAGAAATATTTGTCATCTGAGAAAATAAGTTAAGGCCCTTTAAGTTTAACTTGAATGTATTCAAGCCTCAAAAAATAGGTTGCCACTTATTAATTCATATTTTTGAGAAAAGAGATTTACCTATAGTAATATAGTTTGCCAACTAAAAATTGCCACTCGCCATCTGGTTCTGCAAGAATGAAGTCACTAGCCACCGCAGTCACTAGCCTTCAACACATCCTGAAAGGAGTTCAGGGCAGAGATCAGGATTGAGGCACTCTGTGCCCTGGGAGGAACTGGCAAAACAGGACTTCAGTAGATATTGTCAAGAGAAGGTTTTATGAGCCCAATTTCTTGCATCTTCTCATATGTAGAAAACCACTGAGATCATTAATGGGGACTTCTGCTCCTTATGACTAGCAGCAACCTCTGCCAAAATGTGAGCCTGACTGTGTTTTCCCATCGCCAGAATCATGTATACAGGACCTTCCCTCTTACTCTTTGGGCACTCCCTCAGGGCTGTCTGGGAGGCTCTCTCCCAGTCTGCACCCAAGTAAAACTTAACTCGCAGCTTTCACACTGTGCATTTTTTTCAGCTGACAAGTTTCATAATTTCACTGTTGCTGATAATTTCCACTCGGTGACATTATTTACATCTCACCCCTGTACAAAGAAAGAACAATTTGTTCTTCAGACAGGAAATTATTGCTTTGTGTTTGTTTCCATATTTTTAGTCAAGGATACCAAATAATTAGGATATGCACCTTTGTTCACTGTGTATCTGTATTCAACTAAAATATTTTAAAACCATACTGACATTTTACCTCCATATCCTTTCCTATCAAGTTGAGATCTGCATCCCCTAAGTGGTTAGTAATGGGAGTTTTGAGAGGATCAAGGAAAAGAGTACAGTACTTTTTTAAGGGTACAGCATTGCTTGTCTTTCTTCATCTGTCTGGATATATTTACAAAAAATAATGTTTCCTACACTTTTCAACTAAGGACCCCTGTGGGCATCTGTCTAAATTACACATGTCCTTTATCTTTTGGGATATATTTCTTTAACCCCCATTTGGCTTTCACAAAATATTCATTATTCCTCCTTTAGTTACTTTCCAAATTGATAGCTCTGAGTTCTTTTCTGTTTAAAATCTTCCTTTCAGTCTCCTGTCCTTCCTCTCCTGACAGTATCTTTCATCCTAGAAATCATTAAAGGAAAAGAGAACTAAAACAAAGTCTTCCTAGATTTAGAATAGAACCAGTTTTCCTGTTCCTTATAGATTAAAATGGAGAAAGGGTCTAGGTTATCCCATTCTTGTCTTCAGTAACATTTAAAGTTTCCTAATGGTATCAACACTCTAAAATAAAAACAAAAGGAAGGGCTTATGTATCTCCAAACAAAGATTTCCTGTTCTGATCCAGGCATACTCTAATCCCCTTCCGTGCACTTTTATCATGAAGATAAAAGTAGTCTTGGGTCAGAATCACTTGGAATTAATAGTTCAGTTCAGTTCAGTCGCTCAGTCGTGTCTGACTCTTTGTGACCCCATGAATCGCAGCACGCCAGGCCTCCCTGTCCATCACCAACTCCTGGAATTAATAGTAGCAGTGATCAACTTCCACATGCTTGGTTTCACCATATATTCAGTGCCTTACTGTAGTGATGAACATTACCAGTTCACATTTTATCATTAAACACCCCACAATGCACAAAGAGCCCACTTTTTACTTTTCATTCCTGGCTTCTTTACCCCTTTCCTCATCCTGTTCTCTAAAAAACAATCCTTTTCTGACTGGAGTCCTAAGCCAGCTGGTTGAAACTGAGTAGTAACTAGCTACCTCCCTCCGCATAAGGCTTCAGTGACAATAGAAATTGCCACCTTCCTGTCCTCTGACTTGTGATACAGAGCTTGTTAGAACGCGTAATTAGCACTGTCCTTGCTTCTGTCTGCCTGCCCTGACATCTTGTTCTCGCTGAGGCATGGTTCGCAGACCATACTGGTCCCCTTTTTCGTTCCTCCCTGTCTCTGCACTCCCTTTGACCATCCTCTTACTCCTATTTACTTGATACACTTAATTGTGAACACTTTTACTTCTCAGCCAAGCAAGAACCCCTTTCCCAAGGCCTTACATTTGCGCAGCTTGTTTCCTGTCATATTTCCCTGTAGTATCAGTCTGTGTTTTTTTAATTGAAGAATCTTGCTTCAAATCAGATTGATAGTTAAGACCTCTCCCACAGTTATACATCTTCAAATCCTTCCGCCTCAGAATCCCCTAACTAGAGAAAGAAGACACCCTTTCACAGCTTATTTACGAGCTCTTTTTTTAGTATTTTATCACTGAAGTTAGTTTCTACATTGTCTGTTAATACATAGTAAAAGAGCCAGAGCACATCTCTAATAAAGATGCTTTTAAAGTATCACACAGTTATAGTGTGCTGTCTGGGTCTCCTTATGTAATACTTCAGAGACAGTTTTTGGATAGTGTGACCCGCCCCCCAACCTCATGGTGTTTCCTGTGATTCATTAAGTTGCTGATAGTCCCATTTATCTGCCAGAACCCACCCACTTCCAGGGTTGGCCTTTTCCTTCCTACTCCTTATGAGTGTAAGGTCTGAGTCTTAGAAAGTTCTGATCAAACAAATGGCACTTGGTGTTCTTTAAACATTAATGGTATTGTTTAGAAAGCATTCAATAAGCAGAAACAGCTTGTTTATTTCTGCTGTCAGGCCTTCAACTTGTCTGGCAAATTTTAAGCTCTTGAAAGCAGGGGCTTAGTCAAATCTACATCCCCCTAACATCACCCACATCTCTTAGCATAAAAGTACCCAGCAAACATTAAGCATTCAGTGTAAGGATTCAAAGCATGTGCCTGTGAACCAACCATATGTCCAGAAAATTTTCTCAGATTTCTCCAATGCCATTTTTGATTGTCTAATCCTAGTAACACAGACTTTTTTTCCCCACATTTTGTATATTTGATATTAGGTGAAACTTCTCCTGCTTTGTAAGCTTTTATAACATTAATCAATTTAAAACAGTAATGCTGATTCCTTATCATTTCTTTTAGAATTTACATATTTATTATAGCTAAACTGCTTAAAATTATAGATTTAGGAGTTACACTTCTTACGTTCTTCTTTCTATTCTAGTGTTTTTCAGACTTTTTTGACAGGGACACCTAGTCAAAAAGAGACTTTGCATCATGACCCAAGGGATATACCAACACACACACTTGCCCTCACACACATACCTCTAAATTCTTATGCCAAAAGAAAAGTTTCTTGAAGTAGTGCTCATAATGTTCAGTGCTCTGCGATGTTTCCAGTTCTGTTCCAGTTCATTTTTAAGCGCTGATCATGACCTCCTAAATTGCATTTCATTCCTCTGACGGACTGGGGAATATCTGTTTACGTGTATTTCTCTTTCAGTTAACATACACAGTACTTACTGTACACCATTCACTCTTCTTCTCCACTACCTACCTGGCTTCGTAGCCTGGGGAAAGTCGCATATTAATGGTCAGTTTCTTCTACAAAGTAGAGATACAGTGCTGTCTACTGCAGAGGAGGCTGTTAGGGTGAGACGAGCTGTGTAAAGCTCTGAGCGCGCTGCCCAGCAGGTAATAAGCTCTCCAGTGTGAGCACCTCTCTTGTTTCTGCTGTTGTTATTGCTATTAAAATTACTTTGGTTTGAACTTTCCCATGTTTCTGAAACACTATATATTATATATAACTTAATTTTCCCTTTAATTCTCGTTATATATATTTACATTTTTAAACTAGAGGTATATTTTAGATCTAGTGAAATGCATCGATGTTAAGTGTTGAGTTCAGTAAGTTTTGACAAATTCCACTCCGTTTGACCTATACTCCTATCAAGACATAAACATTCTAATCACACCAAAAAGTTATCACATGCCCCTCCCTGGTCATTTGTCCTCCCTATATCCAGATGTAACCACTGTTCTGATTTTCTTCACTGTAGATTAGTTTTGCCATTAGAACAGTCACACAGAATGTGTTCTTTTTGTCTGGCACTTTTTTTTATTTGATATAAGGATTTTCAGGTTCGTTAGTATCATTGTATGTATCAGTCATTTGTTCCTTTTTAGTTCTGAGTAGTATTTCTTTTGGGGGGTTGTTGGGGGTCTTTGTTGCCGCACATGGGTTGTGGGGGGAGTGGGGGCTGTTCACTGCAGAGCACGGGCTCTGAGCACGTGGGCTTCAGTAGTTTCAGCACACGGGCTCAGTAGTTGTGGTGCATGGACTTAGTTGCTCTGCAGCATGTGGGATCTTCCCAGAGCAGGGATCAAACCCAGGTCCCCTGCATTGCCAGGCAGATTTTTATCCTCTGTGCCACAAGGGAGGTCCCTGAATAGTTTTCCATTGTATGAATGCATCACATTTTATTTTTTATCTATTCTACTAGTGATTGATATTTGTTTACAGTTTAGGGCTAGTATGAATGAAGCTACTCTGGATAACTGTGTATATGTCTTTGTGAATATATGTTTTCATCTCTTTTAGACAAATACTTAGAAGTGGAGTTGGAGGTAGGCATTTTCTAACTTTATGAGAAACTTCCAGGTTAATTTCCAAAATAATTATACCATTTATACTCCCACCAGCAATGTGTGAGTATTCTAGTTACTCCATACCTTTCCAGCATTTAATGTTGTTGGTCTTTAATTTTAGCCTTTCTAATGGCTGTATCGGAGAAGGCAATGGCACCCACTCCAGTACTCTTGCCTGGGAAATCCCATGGACGGAGGAGCCTGGTGGGCTGCGGTTCATGGGATCGCTAAGAGTCGGACACAACAGAGCGATTTCACTTTCACTTTCATACATTGGAGAAGGAAATGGCAACCCACTCCAGTGTTCTTGCCTGGAGAATCCCAGGGATGGGGGAGCCTAGTGGGCTGCCGTCTCTGGGGTTGCACAGAGTCGGACATAACTGAAGTGACTTAGCAGTAGCAATGACTGTATGCTGCTGCTGCTGCTAAGTCGCTTCAGTCGTCTCCGACTCTGTGCGACCCCATAGACGGAAGAGCCTGCCCACCAGGCTCCTCCGTCCCTGGGATTCTCCAAGCAAGAACACTGGAGTGGGTTGCTATTTCTTTCTCCAGTGCATGAAAGTGAAGTCGCTCAGTGGTGTCTGACTCCTAGCGACCCCATGGACTACAGCCTACCAGGCTCCTCCGTCCATGGGATTTTCCAGGCAAGAGTACTGGAGTGGGTTGCCATGGCTGTATAGTAGTATCTTATTGTTTTAATTTACATCTCCCTGATCACTAATGAGTTGAGCATGTTTTCGTGTGCTTTTTGCCCATTTATATTTTATTTTTAGGTCTGTAATCCATTCCTGCTTTGTATGGTATTAGGTAGGTGTTGACTCTCATTATATTTTAAGAGATATATGGTTCCCTAAATAAAAGAGATTAAGCTCTAATACAGCATTAAAAATTATACTTTCAAATCCTTAGTTTATATTTAGACCGTTAATTTGTTCAGGTCTTATAGAATTCCTTACACATTTTCTTCCCCACTTGAAAAAGTTGTTTCTGTAGACCCAGTCCAGAATGTGTATGTAACTTGTTTCAATCACATACATAGTCTATAATAATAAAACAGAACAAAGACAAAAAACTCAACACACTTATTTCAACTTCGTTAGTTTCTCAGGACTCTCTGGAATTTGAATGTTGAAGCAGCTACATTATTCTGTTTACCCATATTCTTATTCTATCAATAAGTAGTCTACTAGCTAGAAGTATTATACTTGCAGTTATTTGTACTAAACTTACCATTTTTAGTCTTCAAAAGAATTTATTACACTGGAGTCAGATAATAATATGATCCTCTGAACTTATGTAAATAATTGCTTTTGTAAATATCTGTGGATGCAAACTGACTCCAAGGAGAATCTTTTTTTTTTTACCAGCATGATGAACGTTTTATTAAAAAGACAAGGGGAATCTTTGAAGCTCGTTCTACTTCAAAGACAGTTTGCTAAATATATAGATTAGTGTTACCTTAAGTGATTATACTCAATAAATTCTAGATTTTCAGTTCAGTCACTCAGTCATGTCCGACTCTTTGCAACCCCATGAACTGCAGCACGCCAGGCCTCCCTGTCCATCACCAGCTCCCGGAGTTTACCCAAACTCATGTCCATTGAGTCGGTGATGCCATCCAACCATCTCATCCTCTGTCTTCCCCTTCTCCTGCCCTCAATCTTACCCAGCATCAGGGTCTTTTCAGCCCTTTTCATCAGGTGGCCAAAGTATTGGAGTCTCAGCTTCAACATCAGTCCTTCCAATGAACACCCAGCACTGATCTCCTTTAGGATGGATTGGTTGGATCTCCTTGCAGTCCAAAGGACTCTCAAGACTCTTCTCCAACACCACAGTTCAAAAGCATCAATTCTTCTGTGCTCAGCTTTCTTTATAGTCCAACTCTCACATCCATACGTGACCACTGGAAAAACCATAGCCTTGACTAGATGGACCTTTGTTGACCAAGGAATGTCTCTGCTTTTGAATATACTGTCTAGGTTGGTCATAACTTTTCTTCCAAGGAGTAAGCGTCTTTTAATTTCATGGCTGCAATCACCATCTGCGGTGATTTTGGAGCCCAAAAAAATAAAGTCAGCCACTGTTTCCCCATCTATTTCCCATGCAGTTGATGGGACCAGATGCCATGATCTTAGTTTTCTGAATGTTGAGCTTTAAGCCAACCTTTCACTCTCCTCTTTCACTTTCATCAAGAGGCTCTTTAGTTCTTCCTACTTTCTGCCATAAGGGTGATGTTATCTGCATATCTAAGGTTATTGATATTTCTCCGGGCAATCTTGATTCCAGCTTGTGCTTCTTCCAGCCCAGCATGTCTCATGATGTACTCTGCATATAAGTTAAATAAGCAGGGTGACAATATACAGCCTTGACGTACTCCTTTTCCTATTTGGAACTAGTCTAGATTTTACTAACAGCAAAAAAAAAAAAAAATATTGACCTCACTAAAATGATGAGAGTACAGAGGCTAAGACATCAAGAAAGAGGCTAGAAAATAAACATCTATTATATGCTTTAGGCCTAAGGCAAAATACAGAATGTAGGAAGAGAGATGTATGGTAAGTGCTTTTTCCTTCAAATAACTTAAAATCTAGCGAGGATGAAATAAAAGACAGGAAAGTGAGAAATGTTTATAACAACGCAGGAGATAAATACCAATTGACCACATTATATAATATGTCAAATACTAGTTGAAGATTGATTGCTAAGTAAATAGAATGTTATTGATTATCCAGGTTCCTGATATATTTTTAGTGATGTGTTACTTCTGAGTTATCTGGGATTGGTAAATTTTGTTTTGCTTTTAATGAAGATTTCCTAGCCTGATCCAGTTTTACAGAATCGTAAATCTGTGGAGTTGAGTTTAAGTCATTGACTCTAAAATAAAGGAAAATCTGTATTCTAAACTTATCTATTGAAAAAATTAATTCATATTTATTGTACTTACTTTGTGTCAAGTACAAGAGGAAGCATTTTTACATTACTCATTTAATTTGTATAACTATAGGTATATTGTTACCCTCATTCTACAGAAGAGGGATCTGAGGCACAGAGAAGTTAAGGTCGTTGCTAAAGGTAACACAGAATGTAATAGTGACGGGACTCTAGAGCCCAAAAGTATTAAAGAAAACAAACACATAGAAATCCAGATTTGAGAAGACAGCATTTATAGTTAAGTGGAAGGAGTATTCGGTTTTCGATAATATATTAGAAATTTTTTTCAGTGATGAAAATTTTCTCCTTGTTCCCATGATAAATTTTGTGCCATATTCTAAAAATTAAAGCATAATTCCAATGAGGTTAAATCCTTTTTTATCAATATTGTCCAACAGTAAAATCCAGTTTTCCTTCAGAAAGTAGAAAGGAACTTCTAGAACAAAGGGTATACTTATAATATCATTATCATCTTTATCCAGAACGGTTGCTTTATTTCCAGTTGCTCAGAGAGCTATTTATAGTTTATTAGGGACTCCAGATTATAAATGATTTAAGATTAATAGAATCAAACTGTGTGTGAAAAGAATTCTTTTTTACATGCTTTTGGTAACATTAACAAAAACCATTGTGGAATCATCTTGTTTGTCTTTCTGATACTTAGCACAGATAGTTAAAGGCATAACGTTTATATTGCTGATTACTTTTATAAGTATCACTTCAGAATTGGTGGTAAATGGCAAAGATGCATATCCTAATACAGTTATGATATCAACCTGAGTCTTGAAAATAAAACCTTCTTTTTGAATATAAGCCCTCAATTAAATGGGCCATAATTCTTCCACCTTTACGTTTGGGACCACTTCTTATGTTGGTGATTATTATCCAAAGAATAAAGAGATTGATTTCGTATTTTAAGATTGAAATATATATAATTTATACTATTATTTATGTATTATTAACTATTATTTATGTACATATATACATATTATACATAAATAATAATTATGTAGCATAATAAATTATTATAGAGAGAAGGTAACTTCTTCATATTTCTTTTTGTAGTTTATCATAGCAAAGCTGAAATTTTTGAAGAGCAAGCATGGCATATCCAAGGATATTATGTGGTTTTATTTTAAGTTTTCAGTAGTTGCATGCTTCATTCATCCTATAACAGTAAAAATAAATGAGTAATAGATGACTAGTATAGATGACTAGATTTGTCTGCTGTAGTAATATCCTCTATTATTGAATCTGTCTAATCAGCCAATTACTTTATTGTTATCTGGAATTAAAGATCATTGTGTTTTCTGACAATGTAGGAATTTGTGTTCAGTTAAAATACATTTTCACTTTAGTGAAAGTGAAAATAATGAAATTGCAAGCAATTGACTGGTTTTAGCAGCACTCCTGATCTCTTCTCCCTAAAAATGAAATCTAGATCATTTTAAAGTTCTTATAAAATATCTGAGATATCATTAAAATATTAAGCTCAGCCTTGACAGTTTTTAGAATAGGTATTTAAGTCTAAATTTTGACCTGAAATGTGAATGGTAGTGGTAGCATGTCTAGTCATTCACCTTGATAGCCAGATTCGAAGATGGCCCTCAATGAATGATCCCGCTCCTGATAGTCACACCATTATGTAGTCCCCACTGGCCACATTTACCAGGGTTGGTCTGTGTGATTGCTAGAACACATCAGAAATGCTGGTGAGTCACTTCTGAGATGAGGTTATAAGACAGGGGGACTTCACCTTGATGTGCCTGTGTCTATCTGTCTCTCGCTCTCTCACATCACTTGCTCTGTGGGAAGCCAGCACATGCTTGGAGACAAGGCCTAACCCAGCAACCAACCTTGGAAGTGGATCCTACTTGTGCCTTCAGATGGCTGCAGTCCTGGCCAACAGCTTGACTGCAACCTCATGAGACACTGAGCCAGAACCACCCAGCTCAGCCCTCAAGCCCTCCAAGATTCCTGACCCTCAGAAACTGTATGAGATTAAAAACGGTCCACTAAACATTTAAATTGGGGGTAATTTGTTAAATAGGAATAAATAACCATGTGAAGTGAAGTGAAGTCGCTCAGTCATGTCTGACTGCAACTCTATGGACTGTACCCTGCCAGGCTTCTCCATCCATGGGATTTTCCAGGATGAATGCTGGAGTGGGTTGCCATTTCCTTCTCCAGGGATCGATCCCAGGTCTCCCGCAATGCAGGCAGACTCTTTACCATTCTGAGCCACCAAGGAAGCCCAAATAACCATACAAGGAGATCAGCCCTGGGTGTTTCTTTGGAAGGAATGATGCTAAAGCTGAAACTCCAGTACTTTGGCCACCTCATGCGAAGAGTTGACTCATTAGAAAAGACTCTGATGCTGGGAGGGATTGGGGGCAGGAGGAGAAGGGGACGATAGAGGATGAGATGGCTGGAT
>NW_011495072.1:8113630-8142645 GCF_000754665.1 Bison bison bison | reverse complement strand
GGTGAATTCCGGGAGTTGGTGATGGACAGGGAGGCCTGGCGTGCTGCGATTCATGGGGTCACAAAGAGTTGGACACGACTGAGCAACTGAACTGAACTGAACTGACTTCCACTAAAGCTCTTCTTTCATTTATTAAATCTTAACATCTATTTTTGTTTATTTTTATGGTTATTATTTAGGTTGTTAAGTGTGTAACCCATCTAATTCACCTGACTGATGTATTAAGTTGGTTGGAAAATACTATATTCCATCTCATTTTCCAATCCACTGTTTGGTATAATAAGTACAGAATTCACTTTTCCCGTATTCGGGCCCTTATTAGAATATACTTAAGAGAATTGTTTCACGATAAGGAACCTTTTTTTGATTATTTCACAGATTCTTTTCACTTATATTGAAGCTACCAATTTTATATAACTTGTAATTACTATGCAAGTGATTATGGAATTACAGTGAAGTACTTCAAGAGAAAACAGACAGCTTGACAACTATTCTCAGAGAAGTCTGAGATCTCACCACAGAAGCTCCACATCCATTACTTGTAACTCTGTGATGCTTATTAATTCTACAGGATAATAATGGTGTGGGTTTTAAAAAGTCATATTTTTAAGGGTGGGTTAACTATGTACTCAAACCTGAGAGGAGCTTCTCAGCAGATCTGATATCAATCTTGAATTGTACTCCCAGCTCTGCTCTCCCATACCGCTTTCTCCATGGTGTTCTGAAAAGGAAAAGGTCATAAAAATATTCAGGTTTACTTTTTCCTTTTTGCCCTACTAAACCAATTTCAGTACCAAGAATCGTTTCTTTTCCATAGCTAATCTTACAGAAATAGTAATCATGAATAAAAGATGTGACAGAAAAGTGGGATTTCAACTCCTTAAAGAGTTTTTTCTCTCTTGCTTCCTTTGTCTGTTTTGCTAAATAAGGATTTGCCATAGGAGTTAATAGCTACAGATAGATACTTCCATTGAATCCTGGGTTATCAGTCTCACGTTTTTATACCTGAACTTAAAGAAACAGACGTTCTTCTTGAAAACATTGATGAGTCACATTTGTTTGACATTAATGCTCTTATATACGTAATTAAAATTGGCTTTTTTGTCTACTCTTACCATGATTTTTTAAAAATAATAGGACTTCCCTGGCAGTCCAGTGGTTAAGACTCCCAGCTCTCAATGCAGGGGGCATGGGTTCAATCCCTGGTCAGGGAACTAAGATCCAGCATGCTGCAAGGTTCAACCAAAATGATGATGATGATGATAAATAGTTTTGGAATTGGTCTTGTCTTTCTCCATCCTAAATAGACTTGATTTTGAAATTTTTGAAATTTTACTGAGAATTTTCTTTTTCATTTGAACCTCAAAATACGATTCTGTCTTTTAATTTACATGCTCACGTGCACACATACATACTTGTAATAAGATTAGGGGGTTAGTTAACAGTAACTTACAGCAACAAATGGATTTCAGATTTCTAGTATACAGATATTATCCAAATACTCCAATAACATCATTGCTTAAGATGGTTGAAGTCAAGCCAGAAGTAAAACCCAGGGCTTCTAACTCTGCTTTGAGCATTTGCAAACCAATACCGACACAAATTTGTATCACAAGGCTAATTCCTGAGTCTTGAACTTTGACAGTCTCTAATGAAGAAGGAGGCTCACATGTTGAGCACTGAAACCTGTTTCTGTGTCAAAGAAACCCATGTTTGCTTTATTTTCTTGAGGGTTTTTGCTCTGTTTTTTAAGCATGGTAATTGAATTGTGTATTTTTCTTTTCAAATGGGTTCCCATTTGTGGGAAGTGGTAGTAAAAATATATATGTAGCTCCTGATAAAGTAATTTTTTAAATTGAGAAATGACAGTAGTTTTTGTAACTAGATTTCATTTGAAAACTTTTACAGTACTTTGCTGTGACTTCTGTGGAAGTTTCCTCAACCCTCTATGAACAATTTTTTTTTTTTTTTTTTGTAAAACGTCTTAGGAAACATTTAAATGTATGTTTACGTGATTGTTAATGTCCTTTGTTCACCTGCACATAATATATGATGCTCAAATGAAATAGTACTTCATATTTTTCCTAGCAGAGATGAGAGGGTAGCCTAAATCTCCTTCAACTGCCTCCCTGATCATTTGACCTGACTTGGTGCGCAGGCCCAAAGCCCTAGGCCAGACTCCAAGCACCAGTCCACATTCCCTGCTCAAGTTCCACAAGCCCTGAAGGGGCCAGGACGGAGATGAACGATAGCAGCTGAACGGAGGCTGGAAGAGGGGGTAGAGGGATTCTGTCTGCACCCCTAGTGCTGAGAGCCTCCACCCTCTTGACCTATCAGCATTCGAGTGAAGTTCTATGTGGAGAAATCACAACTAGTCCTCGATTATAATGTAGAATTATTTTTAGCATCCTTTATTTATCTATGGCCACCTTGTTAGGTCTCTAAATCTGTAAACTCATAAAGATATTATGTTTATCATATTTTAGAAATGCAAATGCCATAACTCAGCAAGGAAAGATAAGATATACCCGTTGGTAATATAAGCATTCATAAGCTGAGGCGGTAAGCATGGCAGTTCAGGTCACAGACTTTAGAGCCAGGCTGCCTGGGTTTAAATCCCAATTCTGACAGCTTGCTAGCCGAGTGACTTGAAGCTAGTCACTTGACCTCTGCATAGTAATTTACTCATCTGCAAAATGGAAATGATAGCAGTACTTTAAAAGTCAAAGTAAAACTTAAGTAAGATAATCTGAATATAAACACTTGGATCAGCATCTAACATGTAATTAGCACTGTATAAGTATTTGTTCTCGTTAGTATGCTGTGCCCCTATTCTGATGCTGTATCTATACTTAGATGGCCCATCTGATTTGTAGTCCACAGGTTACTTCATACCAACACCACCACCTTTGATGTCTAACTGCTAGCAAATCCCCTCTTCAGTAATATTTGAAAGCAAAATGCTTATTTTTCCTTCTTTCCCAGGCCCAACACAGAGATACTTTCATTGAAGAACGCTATGGAAAATACAACATCAGTGATCCTTTAATGGCGCTCCAGAGAGACTTTGAAACCCTAAAAGAGAAGAATGATGGCGAGAAGCAGCCAGTGTGCACTAACCCGCTCTCAATTCTTAAGGTGGTGATGAAACAGTGCAAGAACATGCAGGAGCGCATGCTGTCGCAGCTGGCTGCTGCTGAGAGCCGGCACCGCAAGGTGGGTGACTGGCTGACACGAGCCCGCAGGCTCCTGTGACAGCTTTCTAAATAGTGCCTGATACTTTTCTGTCAGCTGCCAGGTCTCATGGTAGTTCTACTGGGAGGTCTCACAGGTGTCCAAAAAAAATAAATTAGCTTACCTAGGAGCCAGGAGATAGAAAATGCAGGTTATTCCAAATGTTAAATTTAGGGAGTATGTCAGACACATTATTTTAGATGACAGTCCTTCTTGATACGACACTCCAAAACACTTGGTATGTTTTTCAACTCTTGATCACCCAAACTTTGGCAACAAACTGGGGCTTGACCAAGCCTTGTAGCTGAACAGAGTGTTCTCTATTTGCTTACTTAAGTGATAAATAAAAAGATTAATAGGTATTTGGGTATTTGGGGAATGCTGTATCAGAGAGAGAGAGAATTTACCTGACTGTAAACATACAAGCCAATAGATTATTTTTATTTATTTCTGGTTTTGAGTTTCATTGCATTTTACCTCTCATGAAACCATAAACAGTCCCCAGGTTGTTTACCTTAAAGCTGTTCTCTATTAGGAGTGTGTGTGTGTGTGTGTGTGTGTGTCTGTCTGTCTGTCTCCAGGTCTTACAGCATCTAAGATAGGACCTGTGCTTTCCTCTACCTCATCTCATTGGAATTCTTCTAGTGCTTGTGATTTCATTCCCCAACTTGTCATTTATAGCTCACATTTGGCCTGGAAAAGATGCTTGGCTAGAATATGCATTTTTAAGAACTTTTGGTTTAGATTTATATCAACAAGGTGGGGGGACATTAGTGCATTTAGTAGGAAGTGTTTTATTCAGAAAAAATTGGGTTAGCAGCTGCAGTTTGATAGATCTTCGTTTACTTTATGGTTACCTGATTTAGAGAGCCATCTGCTTAGAGTGAGTCTGACAAAGTGCTTAAGGTCTTAGGTCTTGCCCACAATTTTTCTTTCCCTTCACAGAGTCCAAACAAAAAGCCAGAATGGGAGTTCTTAACCACGAATAGGTCTCAGATGTTCCATGACCCCCCAGAAAATACAATGAATGCCAAAATTTATGCATTTTATAGAAAATGATTTTTTTTTCCTATCCTTATTAGAATTCTGAGTTCTCCAAGACCCAGAAAAGTTTAACTTCTGGTTTAGACTGAAGTAATCTGAAGACATTTATGCTCCAATTTAAAAGATGTCAATGAGTTAGGGTTAGTTGCCTAAATTTGGGGGCTTTTACATAATATTATAAGAAAATCTACACAACATCTTTATTTAATAGGCCAGCCTGTTTTCCATTTCATACATAAAGTAACTGAGTGGCACTAAAGGGCTGGCTGGCTATCATGCCTGTTGAAATAGTGTTGGGATAATTTATGGTCCTAGGTGACTGGGGAGAAGAAGAGTTAAAAAGTTCAAGATTTCCTAATACTATATTTCAATGTAAGATAGCATTAAATGTTTTAAATCACTGCCTATCTATTCTTAAGTGTTTTATCAAAGTAGAACATTGACTTCATTAGACATCACATAGTACCCAGAGGCTTATAATTAGCGTGCATATAGTCCCAGTTTTCCTGAGAGAATTCCAGTTTAAGCCTGGTGCCTTGGCAGAGTTGTTAACAATACCTACTTTGGCTCTTAGACATATTAGTGATTTAAACAGTGAATTACATGGTTACTCTGCTTAATATGAAAAATAGGGTTCCCTAGTCTACCTCTTCCCATTCCCTCTCCTCCTCAATATTAGAGACAACCACTTTTCTTTTAATGTTTTATTTTGTAAGCTAACTTCCATATATTTTTTCCATATTTCTAACTAATATATTGCTCTTTCACTTTATCAATTTTAGACACTTATATTTACTTCCTTTTATTATAGATGTGGATTTTGTTAGCACCCCACTTCCCTTTCTTCTTCACCCTGCCATCTTCCCAAAATAAAAATAATCCCCTTTCCTCAGCTTTATTCTCTGTCATATCTGTTATTACCAAATCTGGAGGCTGTCACATTCTGTCTCTTCAGAGTATAAACATCTGGTATATTCCTGGGCAGTAGATGCCTGCCTGGGCATTCTGTGTACAGGAATCAGGTTGAAGGGACAGATAACTCTTGAAAATACACACCTGGAACTAGTTCCCTTGTCTTCCATCCTGCACCTTACCTCTTCTCTGCAGTATCTGCCACCTGCAGATACCCCTATGTCTTTGGGGTACTACAGGGCAAAACAGCTTCCTCCGTCATACCAAGTAGCTACCATCCCTCCAGCCTCTTTCTTCAGAATATTAAAAATTTGTCTGCCAAAGTCTCTCTTTTTAGGGTTGTTTTTTTTCTTTTCATCCCATTTCTGTAATTTTAGAAGCCTCTGTGGAGAGGAGAAGCCAAAATCTTTTTTAACCAGAAGGAAATACACCAGAATGTTTTCATTTTTGTATTTAAAGAGGAGTCCCAGAAAGTCTTCTTTCTCCATTCATAACAGTTGTTAGTGAAGACAAACAATGAGAAATGGCCATGGGGATGACAGTGCTCTGACTTTGGGAGGTCCGGGCCAACCCACCTCTGAATCATGAGCAGAAGCTACGAAGAAATCCAGAATTATTGGAATATTATGCAGTTGCAGGCAGGATTATGTGGGGAAGTGCCCCTTTAAACCCGTACTCTCCTTAAAGTTGGGCTTAATTGCTTGGCACCAGGGTAAGTGGAATGGGTTAATTAAAAGGCCTTATGAAAAATCTCCACTTCAGATCTCAATAATTAAGCCTTCTCGTATGCAGGATGAAGTCTAGAGAATCTTTGTACTTCTTATCTAACTGTATACAAGATGTATATATTAATTAAGCAAGGCACAGTTAGGATGTCACCTATTTGAAATGTTTAATTTCAGGCTTCACTCTGGTACCTCCAGTGATTTGAGCATCACGGGGAAAGCCTCAGCTTTCAGCTTTCCATGAATCTGCCTTACTTCACCTGTCCCCTAATCCCAACAAACTTATTAATTCTCTGAAGCCTTTTCAGTCCCTACAGCTAATGAGTTCTTTTCTGTTTACATGCCACTTTGTGTGAGGTAAAGTACATATTGTATTTTTTCTAGAACATATCTTTCACCCTTCTAGACAGTGTGCTCTTTGATGGCCCTGACTAGGATTTACTTACTTATTTATCTATGAAATGTGATCTTGGATGCTTAGACAGGCACTTACTGTTAAATTGTATTCTAAGTGTGACTCCCTATATTTGGAAATGATTTTTTTAATTCCTTAAAGGTAATCCTAGACCTTGAAGAAGAAAGGCAAAGGCATGCACAGGACACAGCTGAAGGCGATGATGTCACCTACATGCTGGAGAAGGAGCGAGAGCGGCTGACTCAACAGGTAATTAAGGTGGAAGGGCTCGGAGCAGCATTTGCCTAGAGTAGTATTTCCTGAAGATTATTCTGCAGGGTATAAATTGGTGTTACTCAAAAAAAAGGGCTTTGTGGTCAGATAACTCTGGGGATTACTGTATTAAACAAAGTTAAAGAGGCTTCCCTGGTGACTCAGATGGTAAAGAACCTGCCTGCAGTGCAGGAGACCTGGGTTTGATCCCAGGTGTTCATGTTTGATCCAGTGTTCGTGCCTGGAGAATCCCATGGACAGGCTACAATCCATGGAGTCACAAAGAGTCAGACATGACTGAGCGACTAACACACAAAGAGGTTTCTAACTTCCAATTGTTTATACTTTGTAGTATGCCAAAGCATGCTGTGAGTCTTCAAGATTAATATAGGGTAATCTGTGTTTAGCAAATCTATGTTTTCATAAAATCTGTTAACATAGATCATTCACTATGGACCATCGTTCCATAGAGCACACTTTGGGCAACACTAACTCTGAACGCTCAAAACTTTTTTTGACTTAGGACTCCTAGTAAAAAATACATTTTACATCACAAATACATACACATATATACATATGCTTGAAACAAAAATCTCATGAAATCATACATAACCCTTAACTACTTATAATACACATTAATATTTTCACTTCTCTTTCATTTGTTCAAATTCTTAATGGCTCACTAAATGGTTTCCCCATCCATTCATGGGTCTCAGAGTTTGAAAAACATTGACTAATAGGGTTCCTTGCACCCTTTCCCTCTCATTTTGTTCTTTAAGTAGGGTTGGGATGATGATTAAAGCCAATGGCATTTGTGTAGAAGAATGATTCATATGCAGCTACTTATGTTTGTTTGTTTTTAAGACCAGAAAGAATTATTACTGAAGCTTTAAAGGTTTTGTTTTCATCAGCATTCATCACAAAATCCAGTATATGTGGCTTTCTGCTTTCTGTTTTGATTGGTTCTAATCCTCTGAACTTTCCATAGACCTAGAACACAATGACATTTCAGATTCCCACTAATAACCCTGAGATAGTAAGAACTAGAAATGCCTCCTTAATCATCAAAGCAAGATTTAGTTGTCGTGTGTACATTTTTATGTTAGGTGTCGTAATACTTAAGAAATATTTAATGTAAGCACATGGCATGTAACAGTTGTCAGTGTCTCTTTGTTTCCTTACTCTAATCCAGATGTGTGGTGGCATTCTTTTGCAGTTGGAATTTGAAAAGTCTCAAGTGAAAAAGTTTGAAAAAGAGCAGAAGAAGCTCTCCAGTCAGCTGGAAGAGGAGCGCTCCCGCCACAAGCAGCTGTCCTCCATGCTGGTCCGGGAGTGCAAGAAGGCCACCAGCAAGGCCGCGGAGGAGGGCCAGAAGGCGGGAGAGCTGAGCCTGAGACTGGAGAAGGAGAAGAGCCGAGTGAGCAAGCTGGAGGAAGAACTGGCCGCCGAGAGGAAGCGGGGCTTGCAGACGGAGGCCCAGGTGGAGAAGCAGCTATCTGAGTTTGACATCGAAAGAGAACAACTGAGAGCAAAGCTGAACCGAGAAGAGAACCGGACCAGAACTCTGAAAGAAGAAATGGAGAGTTTGAAGAAGGTGGTGAAGAATCTGGAGGCTTTGCACCAGCAAAGTGGCCCCAGTGAGCAAGTGAAGAAACCAGTAACCGTGTCTAAAGGCACGGTAACTGAGCCACCCATGCTAGTGTCTGTATTTTGCCAAACAGAGAGTTTTCAGGCAGAGAAAACACATGGGAGCAGCACAGCCAGGGTGACAACCAGCGAGCTGCCTGGCCCCACCACTCCCACTTACTCTTATGCAAAAACCAACGGACATTTTGACCCAGAAATGCAGACTACCAAGGAGTTGATTGCAGGCAGCAATGTAGAAAACCAAGTGCCTCCACGAGAGAAGCCTGTGGAACTGACCCAAGAAAAAGCGGTGGAGAACGGCGGGTGTCCTGTGGGAATAGAGACACCAGGCCCAGCGCCTAGTCATCTGCCTTCCAGCGGGAGCTCACCATCTCCCAGCAGCACTGCCTCTTCCTCTCTCACGTCCTCTCCTTGCTCGTCACCAGTACTAACTAAGCGCTTACTGGGGTCATCAGCTAGCAGCCCTGGCTACCAGTCATCCTACCAAGTAGGGATCAACCAGCGGTTCCATGCAGCTCGGCACAAATTTCAGTCCCAAGCAGATCAGGACCAACAAGCCAGTGGGCTGCAGAGCCCTCCATCCAGAGATCTGTCCCCCACCCTCATAGACAACTCTGCTGCCAAGCAGCTGGCCCGAAACACGGTCACTCAGGTGCTCTCCAGATTCACTAACCAACAAGGACCAATAAAGCCCGTGTCTCCTAACAGCTCTCCCTTTGGCACAGACTACCGAAATCTGGCCAGCACTGTCAATGCGAGAGGTGACACCAACCATTCACCTACTCCAGGAAAAGGGTCCAGTCCTCTGAGCCCTCTGTCTCCAGGGATCAAGTCCCCTACCATCCCCAGAGCTGAGAGAGGAAACCCTCCACCCATCCCACCCAAAAAGCCTGGCCTCACTCCCTCTCCATCCACTACCACGCCCCTGACCAAAACTCACTCCCAGGCGTCCTCTTTGACCACTGCAGAAGACCTTGGCAGCAGCTGCTCTTCTAATGCTGTTGTCGCCAATGGCAAGGATGTTGAGATACTTTTGCCTACCAGCAGCTAGTGCCTAGGAGGGAGTCTCTGCGTTTGACATTCCATCAGATTTCGTCCAGGAGCTCAAGAGTCAAACCGTTGAGTCAGATCATGTTATTTATTTTGATCTTAGCTGAAACCGTCTTATAATACATTTAGTGTGTTTCACCTTTTTGTATTTTATAAGTAGAAACTAAGTAGTTTGGAATTTTATGATTCCCATCTTTGTGCTAAAGCTAGAAGGGCACCTCAAAGATACCTAAGCTTCACAGTCACCATCACGTTATGATGGAGAAAGCTGAGTACCAGGTGGTGATTTGCTGTCTGTCTGGGGACTCAAATCACTCAACACTCATTTTGAATTATGCAGAAGTGGTTCATGCAGATTTTTTTATTCCAGATGAACATGTTTTAAAAGTGCCTGAAATTAGACTGCCATATGAATGTGATTCTGCAGCAGAAGCACAGAATGGATCATTTAACTGCAAAAAAAAAATGAGATCCTCTGTGAATTCTGAATGTTAAAAACCAACACTGCTTTTAATCCTCTTTTACTGTTTTAATACAAGCTTTGTGTTCAGAAATAAGGCTGCATACGTAGAATGGGAATGCTAAAGGTGAATGATAACTCACCACAAAGTGAGTTTTGTAGAGCCCTTGAAAAACCCTCCTGAACATTAAGCAGTTGGGGTGCTGATTTTCTTGTACTTTGAAAAAATTTCATCACTCCCAGTTTCCTGCATAAGTTCTTGAATAGAATGAAATCACATCTCCTTCAAAAATGTCTTCAGGCATCTACTGTTGTGTAAGGAACTTCTGATTCCGATTGCTGTTACTTGAATAGGAAATGGTTACTCATTCTGTATAAAAGTTTTGCAACAGAATGAGATCTTTATTCTGTAATCAAAAAGCAATAACTTAAAGTTCACCATCTTTGTAATATTATAAGTCAGAATTATACAGATTTTAGCAAATTGTTCTACACTTATTCTCCAAGCTGCCAGCACTTGGTGTCCGTATCTGTGGAGCCAAATTAACTTTTACCTAAATGAAAGTATACATATATCTGTATAGATACACACCCCTTTACGTGTTTAACATACACACTTAAACACATAAATATTAGTGTGATTGTATCTTTGGAGTTTGCAATATAGTGTAAAGGATGAGTAGAAATGCATGTTAAGATTACCTACCAAAGCAACTAGATGTAGCTGGGACCCAATCAAAGAAAGAATCTTGTCCATGGGGAGGGGGAAATTTCACATGAAATCAGGTCTTCAGCATCATGAAGACAAGGCCAAACCAACCCAGTGTCACAAAGCTCAACTGGTCATATAAATGAGAAAAACAAGTCAGTCACTCACTCAAATGACACGTAACAGCTGAGACCAGTGAGAGCCCTAGCAAAGTGAAGTGCCCGTGCCCGGCTGAAAAGGGCACCTCCTGTGCTGCTTCAGCTGCTTGTTGCTATGCAAGAATGCTAGACCAGGGTTACCAGCTCCTAAGATTTTTATGAAATCCAAATTTTAATGAGAAACATTCTCATTTTTAAATATCAAGAACTGATCAAAATATTTTAAAATACTGCTAAACATTTCTGCAGCTGGATTTAGCTCACAAGCTGCCAAGCTGCAGCCTCTTTAATTCTAGAAACTTCTGTCATTTTCCATCACAGTGAGTTTGTGTGGACAAAAGCCTCCAAACTTTCCAATTTGTTGGCTAGCACAACCGACAAACTCCCTAGAGTATAATGACTGTCCACCTCAGACGTGGTGGTTACCTGATTTTGTGTCCACAAGGATGGAGAGATGTCACATACATTCTTCTAGTCAACACTTATTCCAGCAGCCAGGGCATCCTTGGTGGCTCAGTTGGTAAAGAATCTGCCTGCAATGCGGGAGACCTGCGTTCGATCCCTGGGTTGGGAAGATCCCCTGGAGGAGGGCATGGCAACCCACTCCAGTATTTTTGTCTGGAGAATCCCCTTGGACAGAAGTGCCTGGCGGGCTACAGTCTGTGGGGTCACAAAGAATCGGACTCAACTGAGTGACTAAGAACACAGCAGGACCTCCTGCTATGATTTAAACCTATTTCCTCATAACCCAATATGAGTTGATGGGAGAAAAGCAGGTGATGGAAATCAAGATAAATCACTCCAAAGTACACTGGTGTCTGCACAGTTTGACTAAAGCCAATGCATCAGAAAAAAAATGAAAATACTGTTAATGCCCTAGCATGTCTACCAAGTGATAAAGAGGTTATCTTAAACTTCCCAGAGCAATCATGCATTAAATTTTATTCCCATGCATTGTCACATGAACTGGAACTTTCCTAAACAGGAGAGGGGGCTATAATCCCAGAGTACTGTTACCTCTCTTGCTTTAAATGGTAATCTTACAAGTTGCATTGTGCTCTTCTTTTGTTTTGGCATAGATATATATATAGAGAGAGATACTATAAGGAAGTTTATTTCTTAGAAAGTGCACTGAATAATGTATTACTTTTACAGTGTAATATGGGGGTGGGGAAGTGCAAAAGAAATGTGTATTTTTGCTAGTTGCCTATCTTCTGAGATAAACAAGCACAATACTGCAATGGATCAAATAATCCAGTTAGGTATTAGAGATTAGGATTTAAGTTTGCCGTAGACTGTGTGTGTGCTAAGTGAAAGTTCCATGATCCACAATTCTGGTCTTAACCCATGTTGCGAGAGCTGTTCCTGGTCAACAGATCATAGTGACGTGCAGCACACAGCACAAGCACTAACTAGTTACTAACATCTGTAAAGCCAAATGTACTGTGCAGAAGTCTTCATCCATTTCTATAGTAGACGACATTAAAACAACTTAAATCACACTGTCTGGGCAAAAAGTAGTCTTGTTTGTACCAAGTGAAGAATGTTGCACAACAGGGCCCAGTTTGTTGGGGAAGGAGCAGATTGGTAAAAAGGGACCACTGGCTCCTGGCTTTAAAAAAAACAAACAAAGATACACGACCCACCCAGGTTAGACCCCACAAGGACATGGGACGCTGGTTTTCCTTAGAATCTTGGAGCTGAGAGAAGCCTTCACAATAGTCCAGTCTATAATTTTTAAGTCATTTGGGGGTTCTGGACCTTTTGAGGATCTTAAGAATAGCTGGCTCTGTCCCCATAAAAATGTATATGCTTATGTGCAAAATTCAGTTGATGGCTTCATGGCGTCCAGAGACCCTGAAGCCATCCATAAATCACGTACTGTAAGATAAGAATGCCTGATCTTGTCCAGCCGTCTCATTTACAGATGACTCATGCATCTCTGGTCTCAGTCCAGCGCTATTGCTGCTACACTGTTAGCAAATGCAAGTGTAGCCAGATAAAAGCACTTGAAAGTCCTCTGACGTACAGAAGATGTTCACACAGTGTGGTTGTTTACGTATCGACGTTCCTAGCATTTAAGCCAATTACTGGTTATATCCATTTTTCAACAAATTCTTCCTATAGCCATTTTTTTCATAATGGCCTGCAATCACTGTCAGCAATGTTCCTTGTCAATTTGGGTGTGTGTGTGTATGTGTGTATGTATATGAGACACAGGTTCGATCCATGGGTCGGGAAGATCCCCTGGAGAAGGACATGGCAACCCCCTCCAGTGTTCTTGCCTGGAGAATCTCATAGACCAGTGAGCCTGGCAGGCTACAGTCCGTAGGGTCACAAAGAGTCAGACACAACTGAAGCGACTTAGCACACATATGTAGTTTTATAAAGAGTACTTCTGATGCTTGGCTCTTGAAACAGAATTTCAAATGTCTTTTGAAAAATCCTACTTCAAAATAGTTCATATTTTCAAAATGCATCAGACGTAGGAAATGAGCATCATTTGTTCCGTAAGAATAATTTTAATTTAGTTGCTATAAAACTAGTTGAGAAAACCTGAGAGCCTGTCCACCCATTTGCTCACATATCAATGGCCAGTTTACTGGTAAAAGCAAAGGAAGAGAAAGGACACTGTTGTACTCACAGGAATCCTGCTAAAAATAAAGATTCCTGGGGACTGGGCCTGAGGGCCAGCTGATGCAGGTGATTTGAAGATCACATTTTGAGACATAGTTCCTCATAACCCTCACTTGTTCTTTCACAAGAACTTACTTGCCTCTAACATAAGGAAATGACTTAAAGCTCTGGAATCTGTTTTGCAAGAATGTCAATGGTATTCGAAATCAAGAGTGCCTACTTGGATTCCAAGGACCATGTTAATGATTTCACTCACATCTTCCCTTAGTAATTTGCACAAGGGTGCTGCCAAGTGTTATCCCCGGTGTACACATGAGGTAGTGGTTCAAGACCAGAGATTTGTACCAGGGACCTTAGTAGGTGACAGGGCCTGGATTGAAAACCCAGTGCTTTGCTGCTTCCACTACCTGTTTGCCAAATGAGAATCTCCTGAGTCACTCATGACGCCAGCTCCAGGCCCCTCCCCATAGAGATTCCAATCAGTGGACCAAGGTGGAGCTCAAGATAAGTGTCTGGGCTGCTGCTTAGCATGAGGCAGGTTTACACCTCAGGACACCATGCTGCTGCTTTACCACCCTAACCTAGAGGCATTTATCAGCTCAGGTAAGTGGAACAGAAAACATTAATTCCCCTCAAGCAACTGAGATCTCTTAGATCCTTAAGATAGAGACAGAAACCAACATAGCTATTAGAGAAAAACCTCAAGGTACTCACAATCCAGTTGGGGGCACACAATCCAGTTGGGGGCACACAATGTTATAAAAAGTTACTAGAAACGACTGAATAATGCAGGCGGGGTGAAAATGCCCTATAGGGCCACTAAAGGCGGTCCTAGCAAAAACAGCTCCTTGTGGGCGGAGAGTTAACTAGAGAAGAAGCAAATGCCTTTTCTCCTCTCTCCAAAGCATTATTTACCTGGACTTCCACACTATCTCCCTGTGTTTCCAGTATGTTTCAGTTGGCTTGTCTTGGTCTTCGGATGAAAGCTGAGTCCTGTTTCAGAGAGACTGACAGAGCTCCCAGGCCACAGCAGTCTGCAAAAACATTCTCGAGTAACCTATAGAGAAGACCTGCTGCTGCTAAGTCGCTTCAGTCGTGTCCGACTCTGTGCGACCCCATAGACGGCAGCCCACCGGAACATGTAAAAGCCAAGCTGAGAAAGGACCTTCTGCCAAAATACCACATTACCCATCAATGTCCCCTCCTACCCTCTAAGTCTCCATAAGCAAAAGGGGAATGACAAGGTTTGAACAGAATCCAATGGGACCTGGGATACCTGCAAGTGACTGATTCCCTTGGAGGGATGTGAAAGCAGTTTCTCCTCCCAGTGGTGTGAACGTCTGTGCTGTTGTTAGACTGGAGGGGCACTGGGAAGGTCTCGTGGCTCTGCCCACACCACTGTGAAATGGCTGGCTTGCAAAAATTACTGGGAAGTGTAGCAGCAAGACTGGCCTTATCCCTGGGGAGTCACCTACTTAATCTGACAAGAGTCCTACTAATTAACTCAGCATGGCAAACACGAAGGTCCCCCTTCAGGAATGAAGGATTTATTTTCCTAGCTGCAGGAAATGCTGACAGGAAACAGCTCTTGGCTGTAAGCCCTTTGGAAAGCAATTTGACACCAAGGTCACATCTCCTTTCATGGGCAATCCACATCCAAAGACTGATGATATGGAGTATAAAGACCTGGTCCCCTTGTCCCAAATCAAGAGAACTCTGAAGGGTCATCCGAGCTTCTAAACTCCCTGTAGGGCTGACTGAGCCCTCCGTTGAGACTGCTGCAGCTCAACTGTCCCCACCTCTTCTTTTTCCTCCCTCCCCTCTTCCTTCCTGTGAATCCCAAGGGTTCTCTCTGATAAGCCTGTGTGTGTTCAGTTGCTCAGTCAGACTCTGCGACCCCCAAGGACTGTACACTGCCAGACTCTGTCCGTGGGGATTCTCGATTCTCCAAGCAATACTGGAGTGGGTTGCCACACCCTCCTCCTCCAGGCGATCTTCCCAACCCAGGGATCAAACCCAGGTCTCCCGCATTGCAGGCAGATTCTTTACCTTCTGAGCCACCAGGGAAGCTCCTGGTAAGCCTCCTGAACCTTAATCTCTCAGGCTCTGTTCTTTTTGGTCGTGACTAAGTCCCCTAAATGTGGGCGGACACATTTTCTGAGTATTTTATTTGGTACCAAGCTGTCAATCATGTATATTACATGTGTTACTGAAAGAGGCAGGTTATTCCTGCTTGACCCATAAAGTAATGAAGGCCTACTGAGGCCCAGGACATTGCTCAAGATCCTACAACTCAGCTGGGCTGAGAGTCAGGGGCACAGCTGGGATTCAAACCTTCATTCATTGGGCCTTCAAATCCACTCTCCTTCCAGTGGCCATACTATAGTAGAAAGTATGTAGGACATTTGGGATTTCCAGTGACAGACTCTCCCAGTGCAGGGGCCCGGGTTCAGTCCTTAGGGAACTAGATGCTGCATGCCACAAGGAAGATCGAAGATCCTGCAACTAAGACCCGATGCAGCCAAATAAGTAAATAAATAATAATTTTTTTAAAAAGTATGTAATACATTTGGGAAGTTCAGAATATTAGTTTGTGGACAGTAATACATTTAAGTATGAATCCACTGGTTTGTTAGCTTTCTTTTGAGACTTTGAGCCAGGAACAGGACACAAAGAGAGGGGGCTTTGGTGGGGAGAAGAGAGAGGGACGACACATGGCATCATCCAGTGTTAGAGTGAGAAGAAAGCTCAGAGCCCCTTGACTCCAGCTCCCTTGTACTGCAGATGGGGAGAACAAGGTAGGTCTAAAGAGTCAGTCTGGCTCCCTCTTTCTGCTTCAGCCACCTGCGCCTTCCTGAGCCCACCTGGGACCAGAATTCCTAGCCCAGCCCCGGCTGCTCCCTCAGGCGCTCTCTCCTCCACTCGTCTGTTTCTCTGCAATGTCTGACCTTTAATCCTGTCCACCTGGGCTTTGCCCTCTGCCTGCTGACTTGGGCCACCTGCCATCCTGGTTGCCACAAAAATCCTGTCCTCCTGTCTGTGAACCGGTTTGACAGCTGAGGTAAGGCTGGGAGTGGGGAGGATCGCGGCGCTTCTACTGCCAGGCCATGCCTCCATCTATAGCATCAGCTCTGGGAAGCACTTAATCACAAGGCATGGCTTCTTCCTCCGGTATGGACGAGAAGCCACTGAAGCCGTGAGCATCTACCTCTCCCGGCTTGTGAGTCTGACTCGCCACACCTGCCTGTGGAGACTGCAGCTGAATATTTGGGGAGAGACACCTCCTTCCCCTGCTCCTCCTGCCCACCTGGACTCAGACCCACAGCTCTCCCAGGAAGGGGCTTCTGTATTCTCCAAAGACGTCCCCATCTCCCTTATAGTGGCCACCCCCAACCCCCAGCCCACCTAACCCAAATCAAAACCTCTCAAGGCATTTGGGCCTCAGGGCAGACGGTGTCCTTGGGGTGGCAGACTGGTGGCCACAGCACACAGGCCCCTTCTTCCCTAGTGTGTTTTCCTCTCCCAAGTCTTGGTGAGTCAGCACCACAGGGCCACACAAGGCGCCTATTCAGGGCTCATTTTCCTTCTGCTCTGACTTAGATCTTGGCATCTCTCTCTCTCCCCCTCTCATTCTCTATGTGAGCCTTATTCTCAGCATGGGAAAGCTCTGCTCCCTGCCCCATGCCTCTTGGGTTTCTCCCAATACCACCCCTTCCCCCGCCCCCAACACACACACCCACATTCCTCATCCTTACCTTCCGGGAGTTGTCAGTCCCAGCTGGGTACAAACATGAGGTAGAACAAAGTAGAAATGTTAAACTATTAAATCCTCATTCACATATTTTTAACGGGTGTTTGTTGTTGCTGGCTCTATGAAGACCCTGAGCTATACTGAGGAGACACACAAACACACACTCACCACCCCCCACCTCCGGACATTTGCTGTGCCTGCCTGACACTGACACAGCTTATGTTTATTAAGCACTATCTGTGTGTGAAGCCTCATGCTGAAAGCTGGAATTTACACTCTGATGAGGGAACCCTTGCCCAGGTGACATCCCAGGGTACTGCCAGGCAGCAAGTTCCCCAAATGGGTGGCAGGGCCTCAAGTGCCTAAGAAGTTCAGGATTTACATAAACAGAAGGCAGAGGGATACAGGGTCGTACTGATAGGGGTATAAGTATAGGTATGTAGGACCTGGGGATGGGAAGTTAGGAGCAGCAGGAAAAGTTCAGAACAAGGATTTGCCATCCTCTGTGTAACCTTGAGCAAGAATTAACCTTGCTAGCCTTCATTTCAGCATCACTGTAATGAAGCTATGAGAAACTTCCTTTGAGGTTTTCTGACAATTAAATGAGATAAAGCGCGAAAACACGCAAGATATGGTGAGTGCAGGCAGATTATTTGCAGCCGCTGGGGCATGGGAATTTCCCTGGTGGCTCAGACAGTAAAGCGTCTGCCTACAATGCGGGAGGCCCAGGTTGGATCCCTGGAAGATCCTCTGGAGAAGGAAATGGCAACCCACTCCAGTACTCTTGCCTGGAAAATCCCATAGACGGAGGAGCCTGGCAGGCTACACTCCATGGGGCCACAAAGAGTCGGACACGACTGAGCGACTTCACTTTTCGGGAATGGAGCAACCGGCGAAAGGGTCTAGAAGGGAAGCTGAGAGGTTGCCACGGGCAGCCTCGCTCTTCATCGGAAAGCTGAATCGCTAGCGCCCTCTGGTGTTTCAGTCGCTAAGAGTCTCTCTGCACCCAAGTCTGGCCGCACACCCACTTCCCTAGGAAAGGACGGGTCAGCCGTCTGGAAGGCACCCGCTTCAGATTGGCTGGGGGGGCAGGGTTGTGTCCCTTCCCCACGTGCGCGCCCTGCCGCCTCCTGCAGCTCAATCACCAGTCCCCGCCTTAGGCGTGGAAGCCCAAATTCCTAGAAGGGTAGCCAACAACAGAAATTGCCTCGTGGGGTTGCTGTGTGCCTTAACTGAGAAACTCTTAAGACTCCAAACCAGTTAAGGCATAAGTAAGCACTCAAAAGGGCTTCTCTGGGGGCTCCGTAGTAAAGAACCTGCTTGCCAATGCAGGCGACGCGAGTTTGATCCCTAGGTAAGGAAGATCCCCTAGAGAAGGCAATGGCAACCCACTCCAGTATTCTTGCCTGGAAAATCCCATGGACAGAGGAGCTTGGCAGGTTACAGTCCATGGGGTTACAAAAGAGGTGGACATAACTTAGCGACCAAACAACACACAAAGCACTCAGAAAGGATAGTTCCTAGTATTATGTAGCTCCTAATAGTACATATACACGTGTTAGTTGCTCTGTCATGTGTGACTCTATGCGATCCCATGGACTGTAGCCCACCAGGCTCCTCTGTCCACAGGATTCTCCAGGCAAAAATACTGGAGTGGGTTGCCAGTCCCTTCTCCAGGGGATCTTGCCCACCCAGGGATGGAATCTGGGTCTCCTGCATTGTGGGCAGACTGTTTACAATCCGAGTGACCAATAGTAGGCCCCTAATAGTACGTGATCTCCTACTAATTACCTCCTAATAATACTAATAATACCTCCTAATAGTAGGTGCTCCATAACTATTTGTTACACAGGGGTCAGGATGACTCTATCAATGCATATTTGTATTCATTCGTCCATTTAATTATGCTTCAGAAATGCCTTGCTCCTCTATACAGTTTATGGGGGGGGGGGGGGCGCGGGGAGAACCTTATTAAGCCAAACAAGTGAGCAAGAGCCAACACTCCGTGGGAGGAAAACAAAGAGATTTCAATTGTTCAAACATCCACACACTAGCTCCTACAAAGTAGAACTCACTGACTTAGGCACTGGGATAGAGAGATAATTAAGTTTACAAGGCCTTCAGGGTTTAAAATCATGGTGGGAGAGACAGTACAAAACAGGGTATCATGCGGACTATGATAAAAATAGGAAGCCGCTCTCAAGTCTTTCCACAGGCACCAAGTTCTATGGAATGTGTATCTCCCAGGGCCTCCGACCTTCTGAGATGGCACACGCTCTTCTATGGAGTGTTTCTCTCAGCAAATCTATTTCTTACCTCTCACTTTGCCTCTTGCCGAATTTCTTCTGTATGAGAAATAAAGAATCTGAACTTCAGAAAGTCCTGACACTGGTTTCACTTGCTCCTAGAGTGCTGACCCTGCCACTGGCTGGCACTTCAGACCTGCATTCATGTGAAATGCTGTGCTCAAGACTTCAGCTCCGTGGCCATGTGCAGAGACGCCTCCACCCACACGTACACCATAATTCAAGATGGCGCCAGTAAGCCACATGCAGAGACGTGCACCCAGGCACTGCGAGAGCTCCAGTGGGTTCTGGGAGAGCACAGCTGCACCAGACTTGTCAGAGCTCTCTCCCCTCTCTGCTGACAAGATCCTTATAAAACAGCCCTGCTGCTGCTAAGTAGCTTCAGTTGTGTCCGACTCTGCAACCCCATAGACGGCAGCCCACCAGGCTCCCCTGTCCCTGGGATTCTCCAGGCAAGAATACTGGAGTGGGTTGCCATTTCCTTCTCCAATGCATGAAAGTGAAAAGTGAAAGTGAAGTCGCTCAGTCGTGTTCAACTCTTAGCGACCCCATGGACTGCAGCCTACCAGGCTCCTCCATCCATGGGATTTTCCAGGCAAGAGTACTGGAGTGGGTTGCCATCGCCTTCTCTGTATAAAACAGCCCTACTGAAGGCCTTTCAGGAAGATCTTGTACCCAGGAGTACTAGCGAACAACTCTCCATTCTTTGTTCAAAGACTAAAGCTTGAAAAATAAATAAACTAAAAATAGGAATACTCTGTGTTGACACAATTAATCCCCAGGGGAGTCAGGAATGGACTCATAGAGGAAATGACACTCATCCTGGTCTTGAAGGAGGGGTAGCTGCTCCCAGAAGATGAAGTCAGTGAAGAGTATTCCAGGTAATGAGAACAACATATGCAATGCACCAAGTTGCCAGCCTGCGTGGTGGGAACTCTGGGATGGAAATGCAGATCTGGAAAAGTAAATGAGTTCAGGAAAAGGCGAGATCTGCCGAGGGAAAGAATTTCGACTCTGCTTGGGGTTTCTCTGGTGGCTCAGATGGTAAAGCCTACAATGCGGCTGCCTACAATGTGGGAGACCCGGGTTCGATCCCTGGATCGGGAAGATCCTCTGGAAAAGGAAATGGCAACCCACTCCAGTACTCTTGCCTGGAAAATCCCACAGATGGAGGAGCCTGGTAGGCTAAAGTCCATGGGGTTGAAAAGACTCAGACACGACTGAGCGACTTCACTTCACTTTGGTTGGCTGCAGGGAGCCTGAACTGAAGTGGCATCTTGAGCAGAGGCAGATTTACCATGAAGTTAAGCTTCAAGGACTATCATTGGTACAGCCCCCTCCAGACCTAAAGAGCCCAAGCAATGTGTTCATATGGTCAAATGTTTTTATAAAATTTGCTAAAGTAAGATATTGTAAATGTAGTCAGTTAAGACTGCTGTCTCTTTTTACTCTGGCATCTATATCACACTTTCCTCTATATTGGGTAATCATGGAGTGGTGACCAAAGCATTTTGGGAATTCAAGTAAAGGTAAGTTGAATAATGTGTTATTTTTGAGTAAAATATGTTTATGCGGTTTGCAGTCACTCTCATGTATAGTTGAGTTTTTGCTAGTTATCCCAGTGTGGAAATGGCTTCCAGGAGTGGTCCTGTCACTGTGCTTCCTCACCTTGCAGGCATAATGACGTGAAAGAGAAGCATCAAAGGTTATATAGCTATGGGTCTCCCACATCGCTGGCAGATTCTTTACCATCTGTGCCACCAGAAAACCCCATATCTTATAGCACCTAACTCTAAAAGTAAAATCTGAAATGGAGGACAATGTTTTAAATGTATGAAGTCAGAAGCTGGTCTCTAGAAAATTCCTCCAATTATTGGATGTGTAAAATTATAGATGGGCAATTAATAGCTCATCAATGCTAGTCAAAACAAAATTTCCCTTTTGTCAGGAAAATATTTAGTAATGCAGTATATACAACTAAAAATATGTCATAAATATGAAGATATAATTACAGTATGGAAAAAAATATGTTTTTTAAATTTTTAGAGAATTCTGCTTCTGAGCAAGATGGAATAATAGCAACTATTAATTATTTTCCCATCTAAAACAACTAAACACTGGGCAAAACATATCAAACAACAATTTTCAAGAGATTAGATATAAGGCAATAAAGAATAGAGATGGAAAATAAATGAAGTGAGTCCTCTGACTGAACAGTGAAAAGGGGATCAGGGTATGCCTGGCAATCTCCCTAAGTAGAGGAGATGAAGCTGATAGCTGGGAGAGAAGAGAAGACAGCTGCAATGAGCAGGATGTCCAGAGATCTTCAAAGGCTTTCTCTGAATCTTCAACTGAGTACTAATCAATATATAGATGTGAGGAAAGGACCAGAGGCCAATGAGAGAACCACCCAAAGGATCAGAGGGAACAATACTCAGAGCTCTCAAGAGACTATGAGTAGTTTTTGTTCTCACTAACCAGAATGATAAATCTCATAATTCATGGAACATGAGATAGAGTATTCAATTAGAAGGTTTTTGTCTCTATAGTGGGCCAAAATTAGCCCTAGACTAAATGCTGTTCTGCTCCCGCCTTAAAAGTTTACAAGACTCAAAAGGGTAAACTATTTCTAAATAACTATGTCCCAGAACAAAGCTCAAGAATTTGTATAAGAAAACAAAAATACCTGCACCCAAAAAGCTAAAATCACAATAAAAAAGCATCTAATAAAAAATTACCAGGCACACAAAGAAGCAGAAAAATTTGGACCATAACTAGGAGAAAAAACAATCAATTGGAAATTAATCAAAAATGACATGATGGTAGCCCTGGTAGTCCTGTGATTTGGACTCTGAGCTTCCACTGCAAAGGGCACAGTTTCAATCCCTGGTCGGGGAACTAAAACTCCACATGCTGCAAGATGCAGCCAAAAAAATGTGGGCTTCCATGGTGGCTCAGTGATAAAGAATCTGCCTGCCAATGCAGGAGATGCAGGAGACATGGGTTCGATCTCTGGGTTGGGAAGGAAATGGCAACCTGATCCAGTATTCTCACCTGAAAAATCTCATGGACAGAGAAACCCAGCAGGCTATAGTCCATGGGGTTACAAAGAGACAGACATGACTGAGTGAGCATACATGCATGCTCACTTATCATATTAAAACAGTTATTATTACTGTATTCCTTATGTTTAAGAAGACAGAGGAAAAATTGATTTTGTTAATTTGAGACATGAAAGATAAAGAAAAGACCTAACTCAAACTTCTGGAAATGAAAACCACACTGTCTAAGATGAAAAAAAAAAAACACTGGATGGTAGTAATAGCAGATTACACACTATGTAGAAATACTTGAAAAAAAATAGCAATAAAAAATTAATAGTGAAACATAGAACATAAAAAAAGATTTTTAACAATGAACAGAACATTAGTGTGCTTTGGTACAAATTAAAGTTACATAATATAAATGTAATTGAAATCCCTGAAGGAAAATATTTTAACAAATAATAGCCAAATTTTTTCAAATATGATAAAAATGAGAACCCCAAGCACAGGAAACATGAAGAAAACTACACACAAGAACATCATATCAAATTGCTTAAAACAAAAGAAAAAAGTCTTCAAAACAAGCAAAAGGAAAAGACCATATTCTATGCAGATGAACAAGGATAAGAATTACAACAGAATTCTCTTTGATAACAATACAATCCTGAAGACAGTGGAGTGATAGCTTTACTGCTGCTGCTGCTGCTAAGTCGCTTCAGTCGTGTCCGATTCTGTGCGACCCCACAGACGGCAGCCCACCAGGCTCCCCTGTCCCTGGGATTCTCCAGGCAAGAATACTGGAGTGGGTTGCCATTTCCTTCTCCAATGCCTGAAAGTGAAAAGTGAAAGTGAAGTCGCTCAGTTGCGTCCAACTCTTCTCGACCCCATGGACTGCAGCCTACCAGGCTCCTCCATCCATGGGATTTTCCAGGCAAGAGTACTGGAGTGGGGTGCCATTGCCTTCTCTGATAGCTTTACAGTACTGAGGAAAAAACTGTCAACCTAGAATTCTATACCTGGTTAAAAATATATATATATATCTTTCAAAACAAAGGCAAAATAAGAGACTTTTCTCAAATATGCACAATCTGAAATAATTCATCACCAGCAAATCTGCAATACAGAAATACAAATTCCTTTAGCTATACAAGGCAAAAGGAAAATTAAGAGCACTAGAAATGGTAACTATGTGGGTAAATTTGAAATATTATTTTTCTTATTCTTTAAATCTCTTTAAAATTTATAAAAATGCATTGTAGGGTTTATAAAATATGCAGAAGTAAAATGTATGACAACAACAGCACAAAGACTGAGAGGAGAAAGTAGGGTTCTTGTATGATGTGTGAATCAGTACGATAACATGGAGGAAGTACGTGATAAGTCAAAGCAACCTCTAAGAAGCCAAACAAGATGAACGAGATAAAAATGGAATCATAGCGACTGGAGAGGCACTGCACTGACAAGATCAGTCATGGAGGTATGCGCACAGATGCTGCTCAGCGTGTGGTACATCAGAACCATGCAAGCCCTAGGCGTCCATCACCAATGGTCTCAGTCCCACGGGGTCAGAAAATTTCCACCCCAGCGAGGATGCCATCCAGAACTTTGGGCCTTTGGAAAGAGAGAACAGGCTGAAGAAGAAGGATAAATCCAAACCAAGACTAAAGAACAACCAACAGCCTTGAAGAACACCATGAAGATGAGATCACTCATCATATAAAGGAGACTGAGCACCTGCAGAGATATGCTGAGCAGCACAAGCAGGGAATAAAGCAACTAAAACATGATGATGATGATGAAGTATACACAGTTCCCCACAAAACAGCTACATATCACTGCCCACTTCTACGCAGACATAGTTCTGCTCTCATTAATATCTTTCTCTGTGCTGCCAATAGATTATAATAACTTGTCATCGGTGAAAAAAAATAACTATAAAAAATAATCCAAAAAGAAAAAGGGGAGAGGAGAGAGAAGAAGAGATGATAGACAAATAGTAAGACTGTTGATTGAAAACCAACCATCTCAATAACCACATGAAATATAAATGATCTAAACAATCTAATTAAAGGAAGAAATTGCCTATAAAAAAGCAAGACCCAAATATACGCTGCCTACAAGAAATCCGCTTTAAATATAAAGACAAAAATAAGGTAAATTGTTACAGGAGTCTCCAACCAAATGGAGCAGAATCCATGTTTTATTTTTAGTGCACACAGAACATGTATTATGATAGACCATTAAAATGTCTCAATGCGTTTAAAAGAATTTAAATCATACAAAGCATATTTTCTGACTATGATGGAATTAAATTAGAAGTTAATAACAGAGGGAGTTCCTTGGTGACCTAGTGGTTAGGATTCTGGGATTTCACTGCCGTGCCTGGGTTCAGTCCCTGGTTGGGGAACTGAGATCCCACATGCCAGACAGCATGGCAAAAATAATAATAATAATAACAGAAAGATCTCTGGAGAATCCCCAAATATTTGGAAAATAACACAACTCTAAATAACCCATGGGTCAATAAGGAAATAAGAGAAAATTGGAAAATATTTGTAAATAAATGAAAATACAACATATCAATTCTTGCGGGATACAGATAAGGCAGTACATAGAGAGCAATTTATAACATTAAATGTCTACACTTAAAAAAAGGATTAAAGTCAGTTAAGTAGAAATACATAAGCAGAGGAAAAGGAATTGCAGAAATCAATAAAATGGAAAATGAAAACAATAGAGAAAAATCAATGAAACCAAAACCTGGTTAAGATCAATGAAACTGACAAACCTCTAACCAGAGTAATTAGGAATAGAATAAAAAAGACACAAATGGCTTACATCAGGAAAGAGAGGTGCCATCATTACAGACTGCACAGATTTTAAAAGAATAAGGAATATTACAAATTTTATATCAATAAATTTAATAACTTATATGAAATGACCAGTTCCTTGAAAGACACAAATTAGACACAAATTACGTAAAGAAGAAATAGGTAACCTGAACAGCTCCGCACCTATGAAAAGAAACTGATTTCTTAGTTTAAAGCTTTTCTTCAAAAGAAACTCAAGGCCCAGATAGTTTCATTTATGAATCCTACAAGCATTTAAAGAGACAAAATACTAATTGTACAGAAATTTCTCTAAAATATTGATGAGATAGACCACTTTCTAACTCATTCTATGAGACCAAGCAATAACATGACAAAGAAAGCTATAAACCCAACTTCCCTCATGAACAAACATTCAAAAAAAATCTTAATAAAATGTTATCAAATCAAATCTAATAGTGTATAAAAATATAATACATAATAACCAAACAACCATAATGAGGTTTATCTCAGGAATGTAAGATTGGTTTAACATTTGAAAACCAAGCAATATAATTCACCATATTAACAGTTAAAAAGATAAAAACTATATGATCAATGTCAATATTCCCAGGTGGTACAATTCTGGTGATAACTGATTCCACCAATGAAAGAATTTCCTGATCGACATCATTGAAGATTATTTAAAATTTTCAAAGGCTTATGAGCCCAAGTTTGTTGCTGAATATATTTACTGAATGTATCTTCAGGAAAAGTAAGTTTAATACAGTTTACTCTCAATGAAAAGAACAGATTTTTTAAATATATCTCTTGTATTGAATAATTATAAATAAGTAAATCCAATGTCTGATGCAATTGGTTAGTCTTTAAATGTAATCATGTCAAAGCATTTGGTTTTGAGGAAAATAAATGCAGATTTTTAGTGAAAAATAGATTCAGAAAAAAACATCTAACAAAATCCAACATCCATTTCAGATAAAAACTCAGCAAACTAGAAATAGAAGGGAACTTCCTTAATCTAATAGTGGACATCAAAGAAAAAACCTACTACCTACATCAAATTTAATCGTAAAAGACTAAATAATTTTCCCTAAGATTAGGAATATGGCTAGACCTTTAGGCTCAGGTGGTAAAGAATCTGGCTGCGATGTGGGAGACCTGGGTTTGATCCCTGGGTCAGGAAGATCGCCTGGAGAAGGAATAGGCTACCCACTCCAGTATTCTTGCTTGGAGCCTGGTGGGCTACAATCCATGTGGTCACAAAGAGTCAGACACAACTGAGTGACTAACACTTTCACTTTTTCAAGATTAGGAATAGGGCAATAGTGTCTCCTTTTACCACTTTCCTATTCAAATATTCTATTGGAGGTATTAACCAGTGCAGTAAAGCAAGAAAAAGACATAAATGCATTCAACTTAGAAAGGGGGGAGTAAAACTGTATCTATTTGTAGAAAACATAATTGTCTAAGTAGAAAATCTAATGGATTCTATTTTTCTTTAAAAGGTTACCAGAGGGACTTTCCTGGTGGTCCAGTGGTTAAGACTCCGTGCTTCCACTGAAGCATGTATGAGTTCGATCCCTGGTCAGGGAACTAAGATCCCACATGCTGTGCAATCCCACCCCCTAAAAAGCTACCCGGTGGCTCAGACAGTAAAGCATCTGCCTGCAACGCAGGAGACCCGGGTTCGATCCCTGGTCTGGGAAGATCCCCTGGAGAAGGAAATGGCAACCCACTCCAGTACTCTTGCCTGGAAAATACCATGGACAGAGGAGCCTTGTAGGCTACACTCCATGGGGTCGCAAAAAGTCGGACATGACTGAGCAACTTCACTCACTCACTCAAAAAGCTACCAGAACTAATAAGTGAATTTAGCAAGATTACAAAATAGATCATTTGTCTTTATACTAGCAATGGAGATAGTAATGAAAAAATAGTACCATTTATAATAGCATCAACAATATGAAATACTTAAGGATAAATCTGACCAAAAAATGTGCAAGACTCACACACTGAAAACAACAAAACACTGCTGGGAGAAACTGAAAAAGAAATCGAAGACTTATGATTCCCTGTATTTGTTGCAGCATTATTTACAATAGCCAAATACTGTATGCTCTCACTTATATGTGGAATCTAAAATCAAAACTAATGAACAAACACAAGAAAACTGAAACAGAGTCACTGGTACAGAGAGCAAATGGGTGGTTGCCAGAGGGGAGAGGAATGGGGGAGGGAAGAAATAGGTGAGGGAGATTAAGAGGCATCAGCTTTCAGTTACAACATAAACAAGTGTGGATAGGAAACGCACAGTTGGGAATACAGTCAATAATTATGCCATATCTTTATATGGCGACAGATGCTAACTAGACTTATCATGGTGACTATTTTCCAATGCATAGAAATACTGAATCACTGCGTTGTGCACCAGGAACTTATACAGTATTGTAGGTCAACTGTACTTCAAAAACAAACAAATCCATAGAAAAAGAGATCAGACTTGTGGCTGCCAGAGGTGGACGGTGGAAGGAAGTAGATCAGGTGGTAAAAAGGTACAAAGTTCCAAAGGTACAAACTTCTAATAAATACTAGGGATGTAACATACAACATAATAAATTAATACTGCTGTATGTTATATATGAAAGTTGTTTACAGAGTAAGTACTAAGAGTTCTCATCACTAGGAAAAAATTTTTTTCTCTATTTCTTTAATTTTGTGTCTGTATGAGATGATAGATTTTCATTAAACTTACTACGGTAATCATTTCAGGATGTACGCAAGTCAAATCATTATGCTGTACACCTTAAACTTATACAATGCTACATGCCAATTATATCTCAAAAAAACTGGAATTTTTTTATATGGTGTGAAGTCTGGATCAAATTTGGGGCTTCCCAGGTAGCACTAGTGGTAAAGAACCTGCCTGCCAATGCAAGACATGTAAGAGACGCAGGTTCGATTCCTGGGTTGGGAAGATCCCCTGGAGGAGGGCATGGCAACCCACTCCAGTATTCTTGCCTGGAGAATCCCATGGACAGAGGAGCCTGGTGGGCTACAGTCCATGGGGTCACAAAGAGTCAGACATGACTGAGTGGCTAACACTTTCACTTCTTTTTCATCAAAGTCTGGAGCCAACAGGCTGCTGGGTGGGGGCAGGTCCCAGCACTAATAAGCTAGAAGGAGGATTCCAAAATGGTGCTTGCCAGCTCCAGTGTCCTTGTAATAGAATGAGCTCCCCAAAACGCCTGCCACAGTGTCTACATCTCCAAAGTGAGCTCCAGTTCCCTCCTGCCTCTCCAGGAGGGAGGCTCAGCAGGAGGCTCTCCGAGACCAACAAGTGTGTCTAACTCAGTTCAGTTCAGTTCAGTCGCTCATTTGTGTCCGACTCTTTTCGACCCCATGAATTGCAGCATGCCAGGCCTCCCTGTCCATCACCAACTCCTGGAGTTCACTCAAACTCACGTCCATCGAGTCGGTGATGCCATCCAGCCATCCCATCCTCTGTCGTCCCCTTCTCCTCCTGCCCCCAATCCCTCCCAGCATCAGAGTCTTTTCCAATGAGTCAACTCTTCGCATGAGGTGGCCAAAGTACTGGAGTTTCAGCTTTAGCATCTTTCCTCCCAAAGAGCACCCAGAACTGATCTCCTTTAGAATGGACTGGTTGAATCTCCTTGCAGTCCAAGGGACTCTCAAGAGTCTTCTCCAACACCACAGTTCAAAAGCATCAATTCTTCGGCACTCAGCCTTCTTCACAGTCCAACTCTCACATCCATACATGACCACTGGAAAAACCATAGCTTGACTAGATGGACCTTTGTTAGCAAAGTAATGTCTCTGCTTTTT